>NC_027752.1:30730614-30742852 GCF_000695525.1 Brassica oleracea var. oleracea
ACACCATAAACAAGAACAAGAGTAATTCATCAAAGAATCATTACATTTTCTTCTTCCTTCTTATAATAAACTCTCTCCCTTATACTAGTGTTATTTGCTTCCTACGGGTATTAAATTCTACTCTTATTTAAATTTCACGATACTATAAATTATAAGTTATTTCATAACAGATGCTTAATTATTTGCTTTATTTAGTGAAGAATTATTTAGCTACGTACTTTAAATTTGAACAAAACTTAGGCTCACCCTATGATTAAATTCACCTCTCCTTCTACTACTAATCAAAGTGTTACGTAAATAATCAATTAAAAATATTAAATTTATTTAAAAATAACTAAAAAAATAATAATTTTAACGACGATGACGCCGCTACCTAAACCGTAAACCCTAAATCTTAAATTCTTAACCCTAAACGTTAAATCTTAAACTCAAACCCTAAACCCTATACCCTAAACCAAAATCATATACCCTAAACCCAAACTGTATACCATAAACCCAAACTGTATACCCTAAACCCAAACTATAAACCCTAAACCTAAACCATATACCTTAAACCTAAATCCTAAACCCTAAATCCAAACCTTATAGCGTCTAGGGTTTGGGTTTAGAGTTTACGGTTTGGGTTTTAAGTCTAAGATTTGGGTTTAGGGTATACAATTTGGGTTTAGGGTGTAGGATTTGGTTTAGGGTATAAGGTTTCGATTTAAGGTTTACAGTTTGGGTTTAGGGTCTAGGATTTGGGTTTAGAGTATACGGTTTGGGTTTAGGATCTAGGATTTGGGTTTAGGGTATAGGGTTTGGGTTTAAGATTTACGGTTTAGGGTTGAGAATTTAAGATTTCGGATTTACGGTTTAGCTGGCGGCGTCAGCGTTGTTAAAATTAGCATTATTCTTTTTTTAGTTATTTTTAAATAAATTTAATATTTTTAATTAATTATCTACGTGACACTTTAATTATTGTTGGAAAGAGAGATGAATTTAAAAATTCACCATAAGGGGTGAACCTAAGTTTTATTCTTTAAATTTGTATTAAAGATTTAGAAAAGAAATCAGAATATATCAAGTGCTTGAGAAAAGACTCAATATATAGCATCCATATAGAAAGCTATGATCGGTAGTTATTTCGTATTCTTGTAGATTTTACTTGCTTGGTTCAAACGTCGAATCATCTCACGTTCCACTTAACCATTCGTACATGTCTTTTGTAAAATTTTCTGTGTCAGCGTTTTGTGAAGCTTCGGTTTCACTCGCTAGCTTTACTTTAATATAACTGTTTAGATTTGGTTTAGAATGATCCATACTTCGAGGACTTAGGCCAGTTCATCACCAAACTCTGGGTTCAATTCTCATAATGAAAAAGAATGTATTTGTTGGCTCACAGAAAGCTCCTTATAAAAGTTATATTTACGAAACAAGAAACGCAATAATAAAATTACCAATGATTTTTACAGAGAAATGCGTTTATCTAATTTACATTTACGCAAAATACATAGAGTCAGACTGGGAGAAATTAATTATTACATAAATTAATTATAGGCATAAGTAGTAACGTGGGTGGCTCAGAAAAAGACGTACAACGTGGTCCATGGGTTGGGTGGGTGATTTCCCACACGGCAGGCAAACGAGTCTGCTGGCTGTCTGATCATACAGTTTTGTTCATAAATATCCACTTTCTTTTTTTGCTAACACAACTATCCACTTTTAGTTAATACTGTACTACTTAACCTCTATTCATAGTTATTTCGCTCGTTTTCCTCATTACAAAACTCATAAGTCGGTCCTCAACAATATACCAACACTACTTAAAAGGGTGTATATGTCATTTTAAAGTTCCCATAATTCGGGCCGCCTATAAAAGGCTCATGCATCTCATCTCAGGATCAAACATCAAATCTCATCTTCATATCTAGTTCGTCTTGATCTGGTTCATTTAACCTAAATAGAGCTATATGGGATCATTAGTGAAAGAGGGAACGTCATCTTCGTCGATGACCGAGTTCTTAGAGAAGTGCGGCGGTTATGCGGTGGTGGATGGAGGGTTTGCGACAGAGCTAGAACGGCACGGAGCTGACATCAAGGATCCACTTTGGAGTGCCAAGTGCCTCATTACTTCTCCTCACCTCGTCACAAAGGTTATACATTTACTATCTTAGTGGAAGTTTACTAACTCGTAATTGAAAGATGTTTTAGTAGTTGAAATTATATTTATAACTTCTGGTTTTAAATTGAATTCTGATTCCGTATCTCTTATAATATTAACTAGGGAAAGTCTATAGACACTAGATAACATTAGCTATATTTCTCATGAATTGAGTAAATGACCTTGGCTTTTTATCAAGAGTCAAATGAGTTGATTTGATAAAAAAGAATTAAATCATCAACTTATTTCTCCAAATATATTTGTCATGTTTATTCTTGATTTTAACTTTATAAACATGTCTCTCAATTCGTCTGCAAACGAGTCTTTTAAGGCAAAAGTAACAATGGTAGACACTATATTGGATTTGAATCCAAAAACAATATAAATCTGACACCATTAAGCGTTATTAGAATACATTTCTTATACAAGATCATAACCTCTACATTTTAAATGAGCCGCACAGAAAAAAAATTAAGCTAATTAAAAAAAAGTAATCATCTAATTCATTCTAGTGCAAGTGTAGATAACAAGTAAACAGTATACCGCCACGTTATAACTTGTAAGGCCGTGCTGCTACGTGCCTTTTTCATCGCATTCCATTCCAACTATTGTCTCCCTCACCCCACGCCGTTTACTAGACTGGGATTCCATACAGTCTCTGATCAGTTCTCTATATTTATTTGTATTACAGCTCAAGATAAAACGCCACAAAAATATTGTGTAGTGTCGTATATAATATTAATTTAGTTATATAATATTAGTTTCGTGTAATAGGTGCACTTGGATTACCTAGAGTCTGGAGCAAACATCATCATAACCGCATCATACCAGGTAATTAATGGGTCCTATATTTTCAAGAAACATGGAAGAAAACTTGATAATGTTCATTTAGCTGTACGTGATTTAAGTATGTGTGATAACTTTCAAACTCTTATGTTTATTACAAATAAAATTATATATACAGGCGACTATCCAAGGATTTGTAGCTAAGGGTTTATCGGTGGGAGAAGCGGAGAGTTTGCTGCGGAGGAGCGGAGAACTCTCGTGTGAGGCACGTGAGATTTTCTACAACAGATGCAACAAGGGTTCTTGGGATTTTGACCACGCCGGAAAAGCTTCCCGGCGACCGGTTCTTGTAGCAGCTTCCGTAGGTAGCTATGGAGCTTATCTCGCCGATGGCTCTGAGTACAGGTTATATTTTTTTTAAGGTAAAAGTATTGGTTCCTTTGTAAATATAATATAAACTTTTTCATCCTTCATAATGCCTTTGCAGCGGAGTATATGGAGATTCTGTGAGCAAGGAGTCATTGAAGGACTTCCATAGAAGAAGAGTCCAAATCCTAGCAAAATCGGGAGCCGATCTAATTGCGTTTGAGACCATTCCAAATAAGCTCGAAGCTGAGGTAGATAAAGTTCTGTTAAATTTTGACTATTTTTTGGGGGTTACGAACCATTATACGAGTCTTCCTAGTGGTGGGCCATTCTTCACATATCTTACATATTAGTTAAGCGTTAGTAGTGGCTGTTTTTGCCGTTGTGATTATATTCTATAAGTATAGTTGTTACACGATTTGGTTTAGATTTCTACATACTGTATATAAATATATTATTTTCAATGAAACATAGGCTTACGTGGATCTTCTTGAAGAGGAAGGCATAGACATTCCAGCATGGTTCGCGTTCACTTCCAAGGATGGAGTCACTGTGCCAAGTGGAGAGTCTATTATAGAATGCGCGGAAGTGGCAGATTCTTGCAAGAAAGTGGTGGCCATTGGAATCAATTGTACTGCACCAAGATACATTAGTGATTTGATTATCTCCTTACGCCAGGTAATTAACATATATAGTACATAGACGCAATCAAGGGATTAGGGTTTTCCCACTGTTTTATGCCTTGCGGCTGAAGCAACTATCTTTTTATTCCAGGTGACTCACAAACCGATCATTGTCTACCCAAATAGTGGAGAAGTCTATGACGGTCTGAACAAGAAATGGATTGTGAGAGTTTCTATAAAGAAACCTAGTAATTATAAAACAAAGTTACAAATCTGACTTTTGGGGGATTTATTTTATGGCAGAAGTCAGAGGAAGAATCTGAGGAGGATTTTGTGTCGTACGTAAGTAGATGGAGAGAAGAAGGAGCATCTCTGTTTGGAGGGTGTTGTCGGACTACTCCAAACACCATCAAAGCCATTGCTAAAGTTCTCTCCTGCGAGTCTTCGGTACCATCCAAACTCAAATTCTGGTAGAAGACTTGTCAACGATGGAGTTTCTGCGCCTGTGGTGTCAGGTAGGAGTATGGAATATACATATAGGCGCATATGATCTTATGGACTAATACGTTTCTTTCTTTGTTACTAGATAATTTATATATATCCTTGTCTTTTGTCGCAGCTAAAAAAGAATGTCAACTATGTTAGTAGGTTATAATGCCGGATATGATAATAAGAGTATTGTCTCATCGCGGGGTATAAGTGATGGTTTAATGTTGATGTAAAAGAAGCATATTTCTATATGTGCTGTAAAACGGGATGTAATGGAATAAACTTCTACTTGTCTTCTGTGTATATTTCATTCCTCAATAAATCTATAAAAGAGGGATTCAGAACAATGCTTAATGTGGGTGAACCCGAGATTTGCGTTTAGAATAAATTTGTGAGGAACTTAAATTCTTCGTAAATTTTCAAAAAGTTTAATTCCTACGTTTTCTTACGAGAATATTTGGGATTTTTTGTTCGTGAATAAACGATTTGCGAAGAAATAATTTTCTTTACAAATCATGATGTTTCTTATAGCTAGTGTATAATATATATTTTATTTTTTTGGTCAAAATAGTGTATAATATTAATATACTTTTATTATATAATTAAAATTTAAAGTTAAAAGTTCAGACCATTTATATAATCTCTCTCACAATTTTTGTTAGGTTCCTCATACGAGATCTCACTTTATATGTTCTTTCAGATACTTCTTAATTTTTAGTTAGACTGTTTATTGGTGTGTTACAAAAAAAATATTAGACTGTTTATTGAAAGATTTTGAGCTCACCGCTAGAAATATGTTTAAATCTCAAGTTTTTTCTCATTGTTGATGAAAAAGAGTTGATACACGTTCATCATTTTTTGTTGGAAAATTGCATTGTATAGCGTAAAAAAAATTATAATTCATTCTATAACTAATTACCTTAACTTATCGATATACCATGTGACTTTTATATAATATTGTCATTTTGTCCTTTTATCCTACCGGCAAAACCTGCAAACAAAAAGTAACTTGTGGTTCTCTAACATTCACACACCTTTTGCAAATTATTTTTTATTTGGTAAATCCATAATAGCTTTGTAAAGGAAAAGACCGTTTGCAAAGGCTTTGACGGTGATGGACGGGAAGCATCGGAGATTCGAAAATCTACATATGCGATGAGTCATTCTAGGTGCGGCGCCGATATGACAGAACTCTTGCGGATTCTACTTCACATGTACGTTTTGTGGAAGATACTTTTAAATACTATAAGTCACGGTTGCAATACTGTTCCATTCCATTTGACGATTTTATTATGTTTCATTGATTCATTCCATTTGACAATACTATTTTAGCATGTTCCATTCCACTTGACGATTACTAAAGAGTATTCTATTTTGATTAGAAATATAGTTTGTAATTTTTTTAAGTTGATATTTGGGTCTAGGGTTTATATGTGGGTTTGGGTTTAGTGGTAAGAGTTTAGGGTTTAGTATTTAGAAGGTGAGGGAGTATGGTTGGGGTCAACATTAACTTATTCAAGAGAATCATAGACATTTCATAATTTCATTAATGCATATTATGCTATTTATTTTGTTCTATTCTATTTGGGTTTAGGGTTTATTTATGGGTTTATGGTTTATATTTGAGTTTATGATTTATATCTGGGTTTATGGTTTATATTTGGATTTATGATTTATTGATTAGGGTTTAGGGTTTAGGGTTTAGTATTTATGGGTTGGGGTGAGGTTGAGATAAAGTTTAGTATATAGGGGTTAGATTCATATACTACTTGAGTGATATAAAATAGATTTTTTATTTAAAAAGTTTCTATTTATACGAGGTAAAGAAGTGTTTGACGTAACTAATTTACGTGAACTGAAAATAATAGTGCTTCACTCCTATCCATAATGACGACGTCATGCACTCTCTCTTTCTTTCACCGGAGACTTGCTAATTACTTAATAACGTCAAAATCAATGCTATTTTCTTAATTTCCATTCAAAATTTGGCTACTGGACAAATTCTCCCTTTGTTGTTTCGTCCGCGCAGCACCCACTTAATAAAAAAACTGAATTTGTTTTAAGTTTAAGTATACTCTATCGCAACCTAAAATTTTGAGGAATGTAATTAACCAAAAAATAACTTGGAAAAATCTTCTCTCAAGAACAGTTCCTTTAACGATCATGGTGGCTCTTGCCGCCGGTTACCGTGCTTTTCTTTTGTCTTCTGGCTGTAAATACCTTCGATCTTTTTTTTGTCGATTGTATTATTAAGCCTTCTAGGCAAAGAATTCTAAACAATAAGAACTAGCAAAAGAAATATAGAAAATGGATACACCGATAGGGATCCAAAGTAAACTAACACACATCTATCTTGCGTATGGATGACTAAAAATTTTTCCATAAAAGCTCAATATTTGCTTCTGTAATAGTTGAATCACAAAGGAGATAATCGTCGTATTAATCCAAAAACATCATGCTTCAAACTGAATTGTGAACGATTGCCACTCTCTTTTCAATACTCCAGTAGGAGTCACCGAGACAAGACAACACTTTATATTGCTCTATTCAACTCTATAGTTGAATCTTAAGGGAGATAATCTTTCGATCTATATTGATTTTGTTTCGCTACGGCGATTTTCCTTTCGTGTTGACGATTTTGTAGTGATAATTTCAACCAATTTCAGAGCTGATTATCAATCCTATATTTCTCTGATTTGGTTGAACATAAATAAAGTCCAAGAAAGTTTAGCCTTTCGCAGCTGTTCATTTTAATCCCGTCAATTATTTGTTCGGAAGCTTTGCTCACCGTTTCAAAACCTTTGTCTAAGAGAATCATACTTTACTGCTCTTGTAGCCCTAGTGTTGGCGTTCAAAGTAAAGCTTCTCTGATGATAGGAGGTCAAGTTTTGATGGGAGTTCTTGGTATTTTTGAAGTAGATTCAATAGAGTTAGCGATTTCCACAATGGTCCAGCAAAGAGTCTTCCTTCGATCTGACCCAAGCTTCCTATGTTCTTACCAACGGTGAATCAAGGTATATCTGGTCAAGTAGTTTCAGTTAGAGCGGAAGATTTCAAAATCAGTGAGTACAAGATTAGTTAATGAATGCATTGCGGTGGTTTCCGATGAGACAGTTTCAGCGGCGGTTTCATCTCGATGGAGTCAAAGCGATGGAGCCAAGAACGATGAAACTAAGGGTCCGATTGGTGTTAGGGTTTTGAAGGCTTTGAGAGATTAGAAAGTCTCTAAAACTTCTTTTTTACCGATGAGACTTTTTTAAAAATTAATCATTCTAAAGTTTCTCAAGTCACTATAAGTTTCTCTCTCCTCTTTTGTGTTGTTTTTTCTAAAGCCAACAATACGTGACTTTTGCAACTTCTTTTTCTTTCTTTTTATTTTTTCACTAAAAATATTTTCTTTTCTTTTTGCCTTTGTAACTAAATCACTTATCTGAGTTTGTAACAATTTTGTTAAAATTTAAGATTGACAAATTAATCATTGAATTTTTTTTCTTGTTCATTTGAGATCCATATTGTACTACTTTTACAATCATATATATTTAAAATTTTAATAGTAGTATAATTTTACTTTTTAAATAAAATATTTTATATATTATTCCAAACTTCTATAATTTTAACTACCAATTTTATTTTAATAAACTAAGAGGTTGATTGTTTTTAGTTTTTCAACTAGTTTTTGGTTTTTGTTTTTCCAAAAACTACTTTTTAGCCAATCAAGATTTTTGAGAAATTGATTCCCTATAAGTTAGGAAAACTAGTTTTTAAACTAACTACCCTATTCTAAACAAAAACCAAAATCTAAGTTTTTCCAGCTTTTCAAAATAAAAGAACTGGTAGTTGATTCACGTTTGATTGTTTTTCATATTACTACAAATATTTTATTTAATAATAATGAACCTTGTAGTTTTCTAGTATTGTTACCATTATTTATTATGACAGTGTCTACTATTCACAGAATGTCTAGGTAAAATAAATTTTAAATTTAGTTAATTTAAAATAAAATAGATATATGTTTATATAAATTTCAAACTAAGATTAAATTTACAAAAGCTAGTACAGTATGTGAATCATAATTTACCTAACAATAAATGGATCTTTATAATGTTTTTTGCTTTACTATAGTAAACTACAAATAACTCATAAGAGTTTATGTTTATCTATAAAAAAATTATTATTTAAAAATTAACTATTAAATAATATGTATATATTGATGTTGATAAATTTTGGCATTAGTTAGGAAAAAAATTTCATGACTATAAACTATAAGACCGAACCAATATAATACCTTTTTAACTATTTTTAAATAATGATTTTATTATTAATATTTTTATTAGTTAAAAACAAAAATATAAAATAACCATCCAATCAATTTTTTAAAAAATGATTTGTTTAAAAAATATAGGCAATAAGGTTAAGTAAAAATAATGTTTTAAAACGCAAACCTAAAGCGAAAGTCTTTACCAATCAGATCCTAAGACACATATTTCATGATGCGTACTAGGAAGAAGCCATGTTGCGGCAGTTTGGGCTTACACATGCTTTGTTTGGGCTTTATATTTTATTAGTGTTATTCCACATTGTCAAAACAATTATATTTAAAAAGATTATTTAATAATAATTTGTAATTATAATTGTTAATCAATATAAATTATTATTTTAATTAAAGATTATATAAATATAGATATGAATGGCCTATGAGGTGGTTGCATTCAAACTAAAAAGTTGGAAATGGTAAAACAATATTTCTTGATCTTTTTTAAGTAGATATATAGATATAAATATTTCTTGATTTTTTTCTATATTTGATTCATTAATTCATTTTCTTTGATTTGTCTTCTAAATAAATCTTCCATATAAATTTATATTTTGGATTTTAAACAATAAAATGATTATAAACTATGAAAAAAATGGTATTAAAAGAAGCTATAAACCCAATAGAAAATGTTTTTATGAAAAAAGAATATCCGTATTTTGTTTTACGAAAAACACATTTGAGATTTTTCTTCACATTTTTTTCAAACACGTTCATCATCTTCTAAACTTCAAAACCCTTATATATTTTTGATGACTATATCTTTTTTCTTGGGAAAATTGGAAAGAAGAAACACTTTCAACTTTTATTTGTTCCAATAGGACTTTTGATATTTTTGGTCATTTTGGACAGGTTTTTTTTACCCTTATGTGATGGGAAAAATAGTAAATTAAAATTTAAAAATATTAAAAAATAAGAAAAACATCGGAAACATAAGTATGACTATTTATATGTTTAAAATTCTTTTAAAAAATAGTGGAATCATATTTTATTGTGTGTCCTACCTAAGGATAGAATACTCATTATTGTCATCTACTAAGTCTAAAAATTGGATATTAAATATTATACTTAGATCTATCATGGGTATATAACACAAACAAAACTTTCTTGTATATTCTATCTTAGCTAGAATTCGTTAGGTTATATTCTAGCAAGATTTCTTTAGTCTACCTATAACTTTATTACAACTTATAGCCACGATTCTATGAATTACATTTTCTTGTTTATGTGTCATAAACTGTTCTTCTTTTTACCTTATATTACGCCTAGGGAAGAATAACTCCTCACCCTCTCTGCAATGTTCGGCACAACGTGGAATACATATTATAGCCAAATAACAAAAATATGGAAACTTCCATATTTCGGTTAATATCTTTTCTTAAATCTACACTAAATATACAGTAAAATTTCACACAATGTCTTCTCTCCCACGGTTTTTTCTCCCACAATCTTTGAATAAATTAAAATTCGAGCAAAGGAAAAAAAAACGTAGATTTGTCGTTCGAACACACCACCCGTAACAACTTCACAAGGTATATAACAACTAGGACACAAAGACTCTTGGTACCACTCACACGCTAGACTTAAAATAATAATAGGCAAAGGTTTCTCATAAAGTATCAAGAAGGATAAGAGTCAAGGTTGATCCATCATCCTTACCTCAATAGTTTGATTCCTGAAGGATAAAGAAAGGACCACGATTCAAGCGTTTCTCATGTATGTATAAACAAAAAATTATTTACCAAATACAATTAGGTTTCAAGTGTGATATAAGCATAACACATGAGCATACAATTAGGAGATGCTCATGTGTTCTTGCTACTCATTTTTGTCTCTCTCTTGTTATTACAACAAGTCTTTTACGCTTCTCCCAATACTATGTACTTTCAAGTATCTTATGAGCTTCTTTTGGGGACAAATTTGATAAATACATAGGATTGTGATTACATGTTAGACTTAAGATATGATAACTTACAACAATGTTACTCCTGAATACTTTTAACACATTATGCTCTGGTTCAAAAAATCATTACACTTAGCACATCAACGTTTTTTTGCAAGCTAAAAGTAATATGTAGGTGAGCTACTCTCGTTTTGGAATGTTCATTTATCTCTCATCTTCAAGAGTAAATCTGGCTGGTCTATCTCAGTATCCATATCCTGCAACAAGACAAAGAGATGAAGAAACATGAGTTCTACTGTTATTGTCCAAGCTTCCATCAATGGGATCAGAGTATTAGGATTAACCTGAATTGTCCATTGGGTTACCAGCAGGAATCATTTTTGGCTCCTTAGTCTCAACAACCACACAGTCAAACATCCAGAACGTTTTTGCAACAGAGGCCGCATGTTCCAAGCAACATCTCTAATCTTTGCAACTGGTATGGCTGAGAGATGACGAATCTCTACACTTATGAACTACGCAGGTTACTCAAAGATGAATTCAGTGATAACGGACCTCTAAACAAGGCAACATCACATATAGAAATCAACAACTCAGAAACTAACTATGCTTAATGAAATAGAGACTAATTGTGCATATAAACTTCAGCATAGAACAAGCAATAAAATTAAACCTGGAACTAACGTGAATATAAACACCGCTAAAGAATCTAAGAAAACCTATGAATCCGATGTAGAAACTGACGAGCATGGTCACACACACGTTCTTCAATCAATGAAGCTCCGAATCGAATTTGTTTCCTGTGTGGGAAGAAATTAGGGTTCAGGAAGATATTAGGGTTCATGAGTATCATAAACCCGTAGAGGAAGAACAAATCTCCAATTCGTTGATTCGTGTCATACCGATGATTTTTTATAAATATCAATTACTGTTATGAAAGTCAGAAAAAACAGCTACCGTTTACGTTGAAAATATAAAAAGATGTGGAGTCCGCTTCACTATTTGCACAGTGAATTTCTCTTCTATATAAACGATCGTTTCGATCATTGTAAACACACCATTCCTTCTCCTTCTAATAACACATCCTCTCTTGTTATCAGTATTATCTTCTCCTACGGGTATAAAATTTTGCCCTTATTTAAATTCCCGCGATATAATAAAATTCCAGTTCCTTTTATAACACGTTATCAGCACGATCACTCTGCGATTCGGTAAAATTTATTTGTATCATTTATACCCTGTTATAATGGTCGGTATACCGCCTCTACTATTATTTATATCATGTTATAATGGCCGGAATACCGCCTATATTATTTACTAGTAATTTAATTTATTTATTGGTCGGCCGAGCCGCCTTATATCCTGTTTATTATTTATTGGTCGGCTGAGCCGCCTTATATTCTGTTTATTATTAATTGGTCGGCCGAGCCGCCGTATAATTTATTTACTACTCTGCATTGATCGGCTGAGCCGTCGCATGATTTATTGTCATATAACATAAATATTTCATTGTCATAATTTTTCACTTTTATGAAATTTTATAGATTTGATTGACCGTTTAATACGATATTTTCAGACTAATTTTTGGTGCACTCGATTTAACCCAACGGTCACAAAGA
>NC_027752.1:30745541-30750069 GCF_000695525.1 Brassica oleracea var. oleracea
TTTGCTGTTAATCTTTTAGCGAGATTCAGTTCGTCCCTACGCGAAGACATTGGAATAGAATTAAACATGTCTTTCGTTACCTTCAAGGAACAACTGATTTAGGCTTGTTTTATCCTAAAAGTTCAAAAGGTCAAATGATTGGTTTTGCAGATGCAGGTTATTTGTCAGATCCACACAAAGCTCGATCCCAGACAGGATATGTTTTTACAATTGGAGGCACCGCCATATCTTGGCGTTCTCAGAAGCAGACACTTGTTGCTACTTCTTCAAATCACGCTGAGATCATTGCACTCCATGAAGCAAGTAGAGAATGTGTATGGCTAAGATCAATAAGCCGACACATCTGTTCAAGCAGTGGGATTAACGAAAATACGGAGCCAACTATTCTATATGAAGATAAAGCTGCATGTGTTGCTCAAACGAAGGAAGGATATATCAAAAGCGATAGAACCAAACATATACCTCCGAAGTTCTTCTCATACACTCAAGAGCTCGAGAAGAATAAAGAGATTGAAGTAAGATATGTTCGATCATGCGACAATGCAGCCGACCTCTTCACAAAATCACTCCCTACCTCGGTATTCAGAAAACACATCCATAACATTGGGATGCGCCATCAGAAGGATCTATGACTGTTCATTCGAGGGGGAGCTTACGTAGTTGTACTCTTTTTACCTTACTATGGTTTTTCCCATTGGGTTTTCCTGGAAAGGTTTTTAACGAGGCAACAAAGACGTTAAGCGAGAGTGGATAGTGACACCGGTCCCCAAGGGGGAGTGTTATGAAAGTCAGAAAAAGCAGCTACCGTTTTCGTTGAAAATATAAAAAGATGTGGGGCCCGCTTCACTATTTGCACAGTGAATTTCTCTTCTATATAAACGATCGTTTTGATCATTGTAAACACACCATTCCTTCTCCTTCTAATAACACATCCTCTCTTGTTATCAGTATTATCTTCTCCTACGGGTATAAAATTTTGCCCTTATTTAAATTCCCGCGATATAATAAAATTCCAGTTCCTTTTATAACAATTACGAAATATTAAGATTTTTTTTGTCAAACCGATGATTTTTTATGGAAATTAATCAGAATCTGGTACAAGAGAACCAAGTCTCTGTTTAGCTAAACCATCCTCAAAAGAAACAGAGTTGTGATTGCAAGACCTAAAAGATACAAACTCCATGGAGCTTGCCAAAAGGGTGATATCAGCTACAATTCCATGAATCTCCGAGTAGCAGGATCCTTCTGCAATAGCTGCCACCAGGAGTTCGATTCGAATTTCACACTGTTGTAACCCAGAGACAAAGCGTGATGCATTATATTGCCTCCCTCATCGGTAAACCCTCAGCCACGAGGGGCGAATTCACGAATGAGATTGATTTGCTGTGAGATGTGATCATCTCTCCATCGGGGTTATACAATCCCCAAGCAAGCCCCGCTGCCAAGATTCCCGGCTTCCAAGCAGCATCCGATTTGTAAGTGATTCTATTGAATGAAATATTAAGATTAATTTGGTTACTTGAAGGGTATAATGGTATTAAAGGAAATATAAATCCTACTTAACTAAATAATCTTCTACAAGTCCTATTGGGACAAATCCAAATCGAGAGTGTCTCCTTTTTCCAATTTTCTCTTTTATCTTTCATTTCTGTTTTGTTTCTTATTAATGGCTAAAATATTTTGTTTTAAAAACGTTTTCTCCATCTGTAACTATTAGTGAAATAGGTAACAAAGTTTCCTAAAGATAAGTCATATAACAGATATGCAAACATTTTATAGATAAAAGAAGTTGAGAAATACTTTATTACCTTATTTGTTGAATTTTTTGTTTCCAATTATTTCATAACTTTAGACACTAGAGTATACTTGGTATTTAGGCTCTCCTAGGCCTAGTATGGTGAAGTGAAACAGTGAGAATAAGAAGAAATGCATTAAAAATATATTTGAAACTATGTATAGAGAAAAATGAAGAATAATATGGTGGAGCTTGATGATGATTGCAGATTATGGATCCGATTGGTAAGGGTTTTCGTTTTAGGCTTTGACTATAGAAATACGGCTGTAGAGAATTTGGCTTTAAAAGTTGTGGCTGTTTTTAAAAAAACTTGATTGACATCAAAAGCTTTAGAAGATGTAATTGTTATAAATATATATTTCACATTCATTTCCAAAATGTATTACTTTTTTTTCTATCTACTTTTTATTTATCAATAGCAACAAATATATTTAATTTATTTATTCTAACGATTTTTTTTATTAATTTAAATAAGATTACAATTTATTAAAAAAGTTATTAAAATCTAACGAATCCTAGCCCATATGTTGTTTGCAATCTCATCTCGAACACCTTCCATGTATTGTCTTGAATCGTATTTGGAAGTTCTTCCTCATGTGTGTTTGATGAAATGAGTTTTCTTCTTGTATTTATACTGAAAAAATATTCTTAAAATAGTATTTAATTTTTTATTTATTTTTTTTGGTTTTGAATCAATTGTAAGTGTTTTCAATTACCTTTATAATAATATCTATGTTTTAATAAACTAATTTCTAATAATAGTAGGTTATAACTTTTTCTTGATGTTAAAAACCTAAATAATTAATAATAATTAATTAACTAATTATTATACTTATTGTTTTCTTTATTTTGGTCAAAAATGAACAAAATACAAAAAAAAAATAGTCATCCATATTTTTTACAAAAAATGAAGAAAAATGGCTTTAAAGCCTTAAAAAGGGGCTGTTGAAAACAGTGAAAAAAACAGTTTTCTAAAACTTAAAAAACTGATTGGCAATTTTTTGCCTTTCAAAGCTTTACACAACCACAAAGCCCCAATAGTCCAAACAACAAAAAGCAGTTTAATAATGGAAAAGTTGATCAAAACGTGGGATCTAAATTCTGGAAAAAAAATAGGAATAGATAGTTTGAATTGCAAAAAATAGGGGATGAATAAAATTTTCAAACGATTATATTTTTTAGTTTTTGTAAATCAAATCTATGTATGAGAATTTTATTTGCCAGATGACCTATGATTTAGTATATAAGCGATGTTGTACTTATCTTTGTGTTGGGCTGGTTACTCTATAACTATCTTTGTACTCATGTTTCAAAACCCTGAAAGGCTTAATGTAATGAAAGTCGACAAATAAAAAAACAAAGACGATATGTTTCTAAGTTGAGAAACTAATCAACCATTTTTCCATAAAACGTCTACTATTACGTTCATTTTATGATAATTTATCTATTTTATGTTGTCAACGTGTACGAATGATAATTTTATTTTATTTTATGTTACCGGTCTTGAAAGCATCCCATACGAAACATTCGAGTAGACCGACTTTGTGGGTTTCCAGTTCTCAAAAATACATTTACTCATATACATAGATATTTAAATAATTTTTTTAATATTTATTTTTACTAGATTCCTTCTCCGCACTACGCGCAAATAGTATCTTATAAATTTTAATTTTTTTTTTTAATATTTAAAATTTAATTTACATTATTTTATACCAAAAATCACAAATATGGCTAAAACTTGGTTGATTTTATTTGTGATTTTTTTGACAATATTAAATTGATTACTGCTCATAGTTAACAGATTTGTTTATTGGTTTTCAGTTCATAGTAATGTATAGTATTATATTTGATGAGTGTATATATGTTGTGTTGTTCCAATATTTGAGTTTTCATGTTAAAACAATATTATTCAAATTCATGACTTTTAACGATTAAATGTATGTTTTGTTGTTTTCTCTTGTATACGTACAAATTTTATTATTTTTTATTGAAAGTTTTGTTTATTGATCATAGGCATATTAATATAAATTTTTTTATCTCGAAATTTTACAGCATTTGTTTTTGTATGCTGACATTTTTCATATTTTCAGTACCTAGTTATACAAATAATACGTACGTGTGTTTTTTAGAAGAAGTTTTGATCCCGCAAACTTGAGCAAAACTCTTTATCATGTTAGCTCATCCATGTTTTCCTATAAACTTAGATTCATTAGATGCCGCGTTAGAACCCTTTACATATCCACAGATGGTTTTGCCTATTAATTATATAAAAAAGATTACATTGGACTGAAAATGGTGACTGATAATAAACCAGCTAACAGATATGTTTATTTGTGTACATTCAAATCTTACCTAAAAAGTAAGGTGCAATTTTATTGGTTGTATACAAAATATGTCTTGAAATCGTAACAGAACTATCTTATCTATTAAAATCAAAACAAAAGAGTAAAGCTTCAATTCTTCAATACACACAACCTAATTAGATATCTGATTGATGCCTTGAGCTAGACTCATACGAAGAAACACCATGTCATAAATCTACATAGAAGCTTGATTTGCTTTGACGGGGATTTGTCAGTGAACATAAGTCCAAGTGTAATTACTTGCTTAATTTTCCCCAACGTTCTCTCTTCAATCTCCATATTCTCATCAACCACTCTCTCTCTCTAAGTTATCCGACCATAAACTCTTATTTACTCAACATACCTCCTTTCTGGATCTTCTTGTTCCTCA
>NC_027752.1:30750117-30750510 GCF_000695525.1 Brassica oleracea var. oleracea
TGTAGATGATAACACAAACAAAAACACACGTAACTTGAAATTTTTGTATTTTATATTTTCGAAGAAAGAGCCAAGTAGGTTTCAACTCCAATCTTGAATTGAGAAATGAATGGTTCTTGATCATCATCGATAACAAAACACTACTTGCATTCAAATCGAATATAATCTCAGGCCATTGTTCGAATAGATAAAACATACCTTCTACAACTCCTATAACCACTCCTAATCTTCTTCTCCATGACGAAGCCAATGAAGAATTGAGCGTAAGTCTCTAATATTTTCTCCTCCGGTCGATTCTGTAACCAAAGCGATCAAGTTACTGCTAAAAATCTTACCAAATTCTTGTGTCTTAGCTTAAAAACACACGCCTTTTCTCTTTCGAAACCATCTTTA
>NC_027752.1:30750591-30767399 GCF_000695525.1 Brassica oleracea var. oleracea
TGTTCCCAGAACTCATTTGACACTGCATCGAGCATAAGTGTATGTGAATTGGAGGCTTCTCCGGCATGTTCATGGTAAGCAATCATGTCTTTTTGAGCGATAACCATCCTCAGCAACAGCAAAACGTAGATGTCATAAGAAGATTATAAACTTTCGAACCTTTGATTCCTATCAGTTTTAGAGACTCCATCTATCTTTAAATCAAGCTTAAGTAGGTGTCTTTATCTATTTAAGAAATGAGAATCTGAACGTAGAGTTAATCATGGTTTAAATGGAGGAAAAAAAAATAAGTGAGTACCTACTACACGTTTCACTGAATTTTCGGTAGAACTCGCCAGCAGGGAACTCTAAGAATGTAGTGGGAAAAGGGAACATGAGAGAGCCGATGTGGATGATGATCATTAAAGAAATCGACTGCCACGTACTTGGTTCTGATAAGGATGCCTCTTTTGGAATTATTGCAAGCTTCCCAGAATGGATTAGCCTAAACATCAACTTGGAATCTCCTGGTCCTGCTGAAACAAAAGTGGAGAATGGCTTGTATTGCACGGTGGCGACTGCCGTTTGATTTGCCATAGTGCTGGGATGTGTTTGCTGAGGAAGAGATTGTTGGGTTGGGATATATATAGTCTCAATAGGGAAAGGAGAGAGTCTCAATAGGGAAAGGAGAGAGATGGGATGCGTTTCATTTAAGTGATTAATTAAGGGATCTTCAAGAGGTATTGATATCATTGAGTAAGAGGAGGGATGTGGAGAGTTACACGCCGATTTGTCTGGAGGATAGCTTTGATTCATCATTGTTGCCGTCGCGGGCGTTATACAGAGGAGATGGGAAGACGATGAGTTTTGGAGGGTTTGTAGATGCCGTGACAACTTAGGTTAGAGGAAGAGGAAAGTAAAACAAACTGGTCATTAAAATTAATGGGCCTATTACGTAGGACAGATTCGTGGCCCAATAGCTTAACATCTTTGATGACATGGACAAATGATGGGTTATGAATATTTTGTCCTATGTGGCACACCTAGAATTGCTTCAATTTAGTTCCTTTTATATAGTAGAGATTTATCATCCCAAAATCGGGCATCCAATTTCGATTACAAGCTCATTTTCACCAAAATGGTTTAAGTCAAAATACACCGACTAGCTTCGCTCAACCACCACACAGGCGCGTTCCGCTAGCCGGTTTCTTAATTCCTAAACTATCCAACCCCGTTCTCAACCATCGATGTAATCCGCAAGAGGGTGGCGTTCACCTCGTTTCCTCGGTTACCGGAACTCCTACGACACCTCCGGAGTAGCTGGAGTTAGACGGTTTCTTCGAGCTTGAGCTCTCCATTGATCGTTAAGCACAAACCGGATAGATATAGGGAAGACGAAGCATAACCAAGACAAGCACTGCATCCACGAAGATCTATCTGTAGGATTGAACAACGCGAAGGGAGTAAACACCTAACGTCAAACAACCCAACCCGAGAAAAGCAGGCTGCGGCGAAGCATCATCAAGAACCAAATCTCCATGTCCTGCAAAAGAATCGAAACATCAATCTGCTCAAAAGGCCAAATGGCCGACTGAGCACTGAGATGGCTAATATCCCACTAGGTCTCCTCGCCGGGAGAGCCTCAACTGACCAAATTGAAGCCCTGAACCGACGCCCTAGCCTAAGCAAGAGAACCCGGCCTGGTCTTCTTAGCGCTGAGCCGCTACGCCGCGTTGGAGAGATGAGACAAAGACGGCTGAGCAAACACGGAAAAATCAAGGCACCGCGACTGACTCGACCACTTTGACCTTGCGAAAGAGAGAAGCCAGACAAACAGAGAGAAGCCTCCGAAAACCTGGCTGAAACTGCCATAGACGACAGAACAGCCGACGACTCATAAGCTCCATACGCCGAGACCTCAGACGAACCGCAGCCACACGACCACCAGGCTGGCTGAGCACGCACCAGCAGACCAAACTGCTGCCTCCATTTAAGCCGGCTATACCGAAGGACGAGACAAGACACCAAGGATCGTCCAATGGAGATCCGACGAACTACTCCACAACACAACAACAGACGCAATAGTACATGAAGAACATAGGAGAGACTCCAACAAGAGCCCTCACGTGCCACAAACCGCCGAGACATTAGCCAGATCTACAAAGAGAAAATGAGATCTAGCCAAGCCTCACCTTAAAAGCCGACTCCTTTTGCAACCCATCCCTCGCCGCCTCGTCGAGACACCAGAGACCAACCCCTCCTGCCAGATCTATCACTCCCTGGGAAGCTTTAGGGTTCCAGAAGTGAGGCAGAAATCAGGGCCTGCAACAAGCCGACGGACGATGAGATGAGAGGAAGAGAAGAAAAACGAAAACTGAGACAAAGGGGAGAGAGAGCCTCCGACGCCGGAGCTAACGCGAACCCAGACCGGAGTCAGGATCTCCGGACGTCGGAGCAGCGACGAAAATTAGGGTTACGGCAGCTAGAGATGGAAGAGAGGAAAAGATAGGAGAGATAAAGGTTGTAAAGATAGATATTTATATAATTATATAAAATGTAAAAGATAAAACAAAAACACAAGAAGATAAAAGGTTATTATGTATAAATTTTATATAAACAGATTTTGTGTTATTATGATGAATAAATATAATAAGAAAATAAAAAATATTAAGTTCACAATGTATTGAAAAATAAATATTTATTTATTTATTTTAAAAAAAAGTTAATTAATAATTTAACTGAGATTTTTGTTAAAATAAAATATATAATTTTTGAATAGTGCCCCTGATCCTGTGCTTAGTGTCTGAAGAGCTTTGATTATAAAAGTGGATAAAATTTTGAATTTTGACCCACGCTGAATCTACTAGAGCCAACAATGGCGATACTGGGTACTGTTCTCCATCTCTCTCCTATGGTCTTCGCCACTTCAACTTCAAGACCATTTCTCCCAAACCAGACCCACCGCAACAAACCCACCACGAATAGCCTCTCATCACCAATCATCTCGTTGAAGAACTGCAAAACCATCGACGAACTCAAGCTCTTCCACCACTCCCTCGCGAAGCAAGGCCTTGACAACGACGTCTCCGCCATAACCAAGCTCGTAGCTCGAAGCTGCGAATTGGGCACTCGCGAAAGCCTAACCTTTGCGAGAAAGCTGTTTGATGTCTCCTACGGGTCTCGTTACATGTACAACTCTTTGATCCGTGGGTACGCGTCCTCTGGGCTATGTGAAGAAGCGTTACTGCTCTTTCTCCGAATGATGATCGACGGAATCTCTCCGGATAAGTACACGTTCCCCTTTGGATTGAGCGCGTGTGCGAAAAGTAGAACGATTCGTGACGGGGCTCAGATACATGGGTTGGTCGTTAGGATGGATTATGCTAAGGATCTGTTCGTGCAGAACTCGTTGGTTCATTTCTACGCGGAGTGTGGAGATCTTGTTTGTGCGCGGAATGTGTTCGATGAAATGCCTCAGAGAAACGTAGTTTCTTGGACGAGTATGATTTGCGGTTACGCGAGGCGTGGTTTTGCTAAAGAAGCTGTTGATTTGTTTTTCGAGATGATGAGAAGTGAAGATGTGAGGCCTAACTCGGTCACGATGGTGTGTGTGATCTCCGCTTGTGCTAAGCTTGAAGATCTTGAAACATGTGAAAAGGTTCATGCTTTTATCAGCAGTTCTGGCGTTGAAGTGAATGATGTTATGGTTAGTGCTCTGGTCGATATGTATATGAAATGTAATGATAATGATACAGCAAAGCAGCTTTTTGAGCAATACGGTGCGAGGAATTTGGATTTGTGCAACGCCATGGCCTCGAATTACGTACGCCAGGGGTTAACGAAGGAGGCTTTAGATGTCTTGAGTCTAATGATGGACTCTGGTCTTAGACCTGATAGGATTTCAATGTTGAGTGCTATTTCATCTTGTTCACAACTAAAGAACATTCTGCTGGGAAAGAGTTGTCATGGATATGTTATGAGGAATGGGTTTGAAAGTTGGGATAACATATGTAACGCCCTGATTGATATCTACATGAAGTGTCGGAAGCAAGATACTGCGGTTAAGATGTTTGATCGGATGTTGAACAAGACAGTGGTCACGTGGAACTCAATAATCGCTGGATATATTGAGAATGGTGATGTGGATGCAGCTTGGGAAACATTCAACACCATGCCTGAGAAGAACATTGTTTCTTGGAACACGATCATTGGCGGTTTGGTTCAAGAAGGCATGTTCGAGGAAGCGACTGAAGTTTTCCGGTCTATGCAAGGCCAAGAGGGTGTTGATGCGGATGGAGTGACAATGATGAGCATTGCATCTGCTTGTGGGCACTTGGGAGCTCTTGATCTTGCAAAGTGGATATATTACTACATTGAGAAGAACGGGATTCAGCTTGATGTCAGACTTGGTACCAGTTTAGTGGATATGTTTTCCAGGTGTGGGGATCCGGAAACAGCAATGTCAATATTCGATGGTTTAGCTAACAGAGATGTCTCGGCTTGGACAGCTGCTATAAGAGCAATGGCTATGTCGGGAAACGCTGAGTGGGCCATAGAGCTTTTCGATGAGATGATTGAACAAGGTTTGAAACCAGATGGGGTAGTGTTTGTTGGAGCATTGACAGCATGTAGCCATGGTGGATTGGTCCAACAAGGTAAGGAGATCTTCGAGTCAATGAAGAAACTTCACGGAGTTTCTCCAGAAGACGTGCACTATGGATGCATGGTTGATCTGCTTAGTCGAGCAGGATTGTTAGAGGAAGCTATGCAACTCATAAAGTCCATGCCTTTGGAGCCAAACGATGTGATTTGGAACTCTCTTTTAGCCGCTTGTCGTGTTCACGGCAATGTGGAGATGGCTGCTTATGCAGCTGCAAAGATACAAGTCTTGGCTCCAGAGAGAACTGGGAGTTATGTGCTTTTGTCAAATGTTTACGCATCAGCTGGAAGATGGAACGATGTGGCAAAAGTGAGGCTGAGTATGAAGGAGAAAGGGTTACGCAAACCACCAGGAACTAGTCTAATAGAGATTCGAGGCAAGACTCATGAGTTCACATCAGGGGATGAGTCACACCCGGAGATGCGGAAAATAGAAGCAATGCTCGATGAAGTTAGCCGTGAGCTAGGCCATGTACCTGATCTCAGCAGTGTTCTGATGGATGTAGATGAGCAAGAGAAGAGATTCATGCTTAGCCGACACAGCGAGAAACTTGCAATGGCCTTTGGTCTCATTAGCTCAAACAAAGGCACAAGAATAAGAATAGTCAAAAACCTGAGAGTATGTTCTGATTGTCATTCATTCGCAAAGTTAGCATCCAAAGCGTATGACAGAGAAATCGTTCTAAGAGACAATAACAGGTTTCATTTCATAAGTCAAGGCAAGTGTTCTTGTAATGACTTCTGGTGATTACAGAGATGAAAGAAAAAGCATTCACATTACATTGTCTAAAATTAAAATAGAGAATGACTTGGATACAAAAAAGGTGTTTATGATTGTGATAACTTGGGAATGATTGGATCAATCAACATGTGATACGTAGGATCAGAACCCCAAAGCTCAGCAATCTGAGGATGAGAAGAAGTGAGCCGATGAACCTCCTCGACGAGCCAGATGGTAGCTTCAGCTTTAGAAGGATGAATGATCAAATCCAAGCTCTGATCTTCAGAATCACTACCCAGTCTTGCTTGATCCCAACGCTGTAACAAAGCGTTCGTGAGGTAATGCAAAGGCTGACCATAAAGCTCCTTGATCGACATGGCTAACCCGACCCAGCTCGTGAACGGGATCAAAGAACCGCGGGTAGTCGGAAGAGGAAGCTCCTTCATGTAGCCTTGATACGTCTCTGCTCTTATCAGCAGCGAAACTGATGCAAAAGATTGAAACTTTTTGGGTCAGGAACGGTGGAAAAGGAGAGAAACAAGAGTCACATTACCTTCGTCTTCGGCGACCGTATGAGGTCTATCGATCGGCAAAAAGCCATCGCCGTCGCTGATCTCAGCTTCGACATCAGAGGAGCTAGAGTCGTCTGATGCTCGTGGATTCATAGTCACGTCACTCTGCATGGTCCCAAACGAGCAGTGAGATTATCTGAGAACGTACGACGGCACCACGAGGCCCCTTAACGCTAGGGCTTTTAAGGGAAGAAGACCAAGAGGGATAACTTGTACACGTGTCAGTTAAAACGTCACTTGTTGTTGTCAGTTGTGTTGTGTGAGGTAACCAAAAATCCAAAATTGAAATTGAATTAAAGTAAACCGATAAACCGGATTTAACCCGGCGTAAACCAGCAAGCTTTACTCGTATTTGATACAAGCTTTAACCCTTTTTAACTTGTTTCTTCTTCTTCTTCTTCTTCCTCTCGCGCCGTCGTTCATTCTCTCTAAAACACGTGTTGTTCAATCTTCTTCGTTTCGTTGTTAACTGTAAGCTTTCTTCTTCTCCTTGAATGGTTTATTTCAATCTCAGAGCATTATCGTCTTAGTAATAGACTGTAATAGACGTAACCTAGGTTAATAAAGCTATAATATTTCGTCCTTAGATTGTGATATTGAAGGTCACAGAACCAGTTAGATACAAACCCTAATTCAAAGATTGGTCCTTTATTGAGTTTTCAGCTTCTACCAGTTGGTTAAGAGTCTGAATGTCAAAACCCTAGTTCAAAGATTGAACCTTTATTGATTAAGAGTCTGAATATGTGGAGTAGCTTGACTTTAATTGATTTATTGTTGTTGTTATGTTCCTGTCTTGATACTGAACCTGATTGTTTTTAATCAAATTTGGAGCAGATGTCGTTTGAAGATGATTTTGTGGAAGACGATGAGATGAACATGATTGATGAAGACGTAGCATCTGACTCCGAAGCAGAGTCTTTGTCAGATTCCGATTCAGAAAACGCGATCACTGAGAAGCTAGCTGAGCCGACAAAGACTGCTGTCTACAACAGAGATGGGCTTCTTGATAAGCTTCAAGACATAAGCTGGCCAGAAGATGCTGATTGGACTCATAAGCTCACCGTCGAGATTGAGCAAGGACAAGCCGTTGATGTAAACGACGACCTCGCTAGAGAGATGGCCTTCTACACTCAAGCACTCGAAGGGACGAGGCAGGCTTTCGAGAAGCTCCAGGAGATGGGACTGCCTTTCCTAAGGCCGGCGGATTACTACGCGGAGATGGTGAAATCAGATACGCACATGGAGAAGGTGAAGTCTAAGCTTCTGTACGAGAAGAAACAGATGGAGGAGTCTGAGGAGAGGAGGAAAGCGAGGGATAACAAGAAGATGGCTAAGGAAGTACAGTCTCAGAAGATGAAGGAGCGCGCTAAGCAGAAGAAGGATGAGATTGAGTCTGTCAAGAAGTGGAGGAAACAGAGGCAGCAGAGCGGGTTTAGTGAGAAAGGAGCAGGAGAGCTTGATCTTGAGTTTGGAAATGGGAAGAGTTTCCAGAGAGGAGGTGGTAAGAAGAGGCCGGGTGTGTCTCCTGCTGATCGATCAGGAGGTAAAGGGAAGCCTACTTCGAGGATGAACAATAAGAAGAGGGAGTTTAGGGACTCCAAGTTTGGTCATGGTGGAAGGAAAGGGTTGAGCAAGCAGAACACTGCAGAGACGACGAATGATTTCAAAGGAGGGTTTCGTGGAGGCAAAGCTGGTGGAAACAAGAGACAGAAGAGATAAACAAGGTTTGGTTATCTAAACTCATCTACAGTTTCATCACTACAAACTATTTTGTCATCTTGGATTATGTTTTGAGAGAATGTTTCTTTGAATTTTTGTAAGGGTCTGCGGACCAATATATTTTAGTTAAGAGTGTTGTACTAAATGATTACTTGAATCAACAAAGCTCAACGTGTTTTCAAAGAAGCTAGAGGTGGCAAGTTGTTTCTTCTTCCAAAATTCATCATTGAAGAAATATGATTTTAACTAATTAAAAGATGATGATTATTGAAGTTTTAGGCCGTGGATTTAAAGTCAAACTCGAGCCCTCTCTCTCTTTTTTTTAGAAGAATCCACCAATATAGATTCTGTTTTTGCTTTTCCTTCGCCTCCTGTGCGGCCCGACTCCCTCTTCCTCTTGCTTACTATTTGTATGAATCTTGGGAAGTTTTATGCCTCCTGTGCACTTTTTCAAGATGATGTGAAAAATGAAAAATCAGTTTTCATATAGTTTTATGGACCAAGCTGGTGTATAATTATCATTTTGGTTGAGTTTAGAGTTTATTTAGTGAGGATTGATCTCCATGGAATTCATAATAACGTTGCTTAATCTATAAAGGTAACAAATCAATTCAGTCCCCTATCTAATTCGTCAGAACAAGTCCATATATACAGTTTGTCAGTTTCACTACAATGGCTTATTACTATATGTTGTATAGCACCAAAGATAATAAATTTGTGATCTGGAGTCCTGTTGTTCAGGTGAAATAAGGTAAGATTAAGCATAGAAAAGGGTACAAAATTCGATTTCTCATGCAACCAGTACAAAATCTTGAGTGTGGCCACATGCTTTTTTTTTCATGTTAAAAAAAGTATAGTAATATATTTGTGGGCTAAGGCCGGAAATAAAGAGATTGATGGGCCAAATAATGAAAGCCTATAGAGGAATTTAGTAAATCACTTCACCCTTCTTCGAGACGCCGGAGAAAAGCAAAATAGGAATCGAACCTGAGCTAAACAGATCTTTAAGCATAGAAGAAGATGGAGTGCGTATTCGGTCTGGTTGGGAAAGGATTCGCCATCGTGGCGGCGGATACATCGGCGGTGCACAGTATCCTTCTCCACAAAAACAACGAGGACAAGATCATGGTCCTTGACTCCCACAAGCTCGTCGCTGCCAGCGGCGAGCCTGGTGATCGGTAAAATCCCTTTTCCCTCTCTCTCTCTCTCTCGATTTAGAACTTATTAGTATAATGATTTCGGAAATTGGGAGGTTGATATGATAGGGTTCAGTTCACGGAGTACGTTCAGAAGAACGTGTCGCTGTACAAGTTCCGCAACGGGATCCCTTTGACTACCGCCGCCGCTGCCAACTTCACTCGCGGAGAGCTCGCCACCGCCTTGAGGAAGGTCAGCTATTTACATCGAATACTTCTTTGGATCCTTTGCCGTGATGTGCTTGTGTTAATGTTAAGGTTGATGATTAGCCAATGTATCTTTGTTTCTTAAGCTCAACTGTCTGTCTCTCTTGCCTCTTGGATTTTGATTCCCTTGTTCTGTGTGTCGAGTTTTGTTGTTTGATTCAACTGATTATAAGATTACTGTAAGTTTGAGGAAGGTGAGTTCTGCTATTTGAATATTATGTTAGTCTTAGTTTGATTCAATTTTTGAGTGAAGAGTTCTTTGGATCCTCTGCAATGCTTTGCTTATAATAATAATAATAATAATAATAATAATAATGTTAAGGTTGCTTATAGCCAATCTGTCTTCGTTTCTTGAGCTTAATCGTCTCTCTCTCTCGGGTGTTTTCGATTCCTTGTTCTATATGGTAGTGTTGTGTTTTTGTTGTGATTCAACTGGTTCTGAAGTCACTCTAAGTTTGAACTGTTTTAGTTAGGTTTGATTCATTATTAGATGTTTCTGCTGTTTGAAACTTTTTACCCTGTTCTCGCCTATTGCCAATTTATTACTACAAGACTCTTAGTAAAACACAGCTTTCATACGACTAAAGTCATCTTTAGCCAAAGGTGATTTAGATGCACGCGGTTCTCTTGTAGTGATCAGTTGGTAATAGGCCACCATCTACCTTGCTTTTTATGATATCCAAGAGTTGCAGAAGCTTATTCCTTGTATTGTTAACAAGTTTAAGAGACAGACCCATATGGCCTTTTGTTCTGTATTTCCTTGTTTTATTTTGATTTGGCCTCTAATCATTGATCTTAACAAGTTTAAGATAACTCATTTGTTTGTGTTATTGTTTTGCTCAGAACCCGTATTCTGTGAATATCCTGATGGCTGGCTACGACGAAGAGAGCGGTGCATCCCTTTACTACATCGACTACATTGCAACCCTTCACAAAGTTGACAAGGGAGCGTTTGGTTATGGATCTTACTTCTCCCTCTCCACCATGGACAGGCATTACCGCGAGGATATGTCTGTCGAAGAAGCCATTGAACTGGTGGACAAGTGCATACTTGAGATCCGGTCAAGACTGGTCGTTGCGCCACCAAACTTTGTGATCAAGATTGTTGACAAAGATGGAGCTCGTGATTACGCTTGGCGTCAGTCCGTACAGGACGTCACAACTGCGGCTGTCTGAGTTGTTGTGTTTGGTTCCAGAATTTTAAGTTTCTTCAGCTGTGACATTTGCTTTTGTTGGGATATTTGTGTTTTTGACATTTTTTATTTAGTTTGAGAATCAACATTAATCATCAAGCAAACGAGAACAAATATAAACTTATAATTCTACAACGCATTAATCAAATCACATAGAAAAAGCAAAATCAATAGAATTTGAGAACTACGAGGCTGATGCCAAAGAAGAGAAGCGATGGTGAGAGGGCGTAGGCGGATGAAGAAGTGAGAGAAGGTCGACTGGTGCTTCCTCCGTCGCCAGCCGTAGGACCCGCAGTGTCCACGGTTGGTGTAAAAGGCTGAGTTGCATCGGACTGTGGTGTCTGAGCTGCTGGGGTCGGTTCTGGGACAATTGGAGTTGTTGCTGGACCTGGAGACATCGCCGGTCCAAATGTACCAGCAGGTCCTGTCCCAAACAATACAGACTCTCATAATTAGTTGTTGCAAACTGATTTTATGTGATTAGCTGAGATAAGGATATAATTAATTGCTTAATTACCAGGAGCAGCAGCTGGAGCAATATTGGCTGTTCAAAAAGAAGACCAAACATAAAATTAGATACTGACTGATTCAATCAGGCACATAAAAATGTAAAGTAGGGAGGGGAATTATAGTATTCATTTGCCTTTGCATTGAAGAGGGACTCTAGGCATGTTACAAGCACGGGGAAGAGAGACGGCGGTTGTACGGTTAATAGGAATATTAAAAGGAACACTTCCGGTTACAATAAGACAGAGACATCCCATTCCTCCGGTTGTTAAAGACCTCAGCGAGTTACAACAATCAGACGACGGTGAAGTTCCGTTGCTGGTGCTGTTGGTTAAGAAGCTCATACAAGGACCAACTGTAGTCACCATAGACGGAGTACATTGGCTAAGCGGCGGTTGTTGGCTGCTAACCGGAAAAGCTAGCACTGCGAGTAAAGCCAGGGCGATTATAACCTTAATTTTCGACATTGTTGATCGATCAAGCTTTGCTTCTATTGTTTTAAAGTAAGAAAGTGTGTGGGTTCTTTTGTTTAAATTGTCTTGTATTTTGTGGTAAGCAAGTGCGTTTTATAGGTAGACAAAAGTGGAGGGAACGAAGGAAGTGTGTATAGGTTAACTACTAATAAGTAGTTATGTTATTTTCCGTTAATATAGGGTCGTTGGTGGTTAATGAAATTGGCCAATGGGATGCGTTCACTTGTACAAACTACAGAGGAGCGTGGTACATAGCTCGTCTTGGATTGTATTAGTTGAACTACTC
The DNA here is from genome assembly GCF_000695525.1 of Brassica oleracea var. oleracea. Taxonomy (NCBI): domain Eukaryota; kingdom Viridiplantae; phylum Streptophyta; class Magnoliopsida; order Brassicales; family Brassicaceae; genus Brassica; species Brassica oleracea. The sequence continues at coordinate 30,762,104 of NC_027752.1, forward strand.
TTCGATGGTTGTTCTGTTTTGGTAACTAAGCAAGAAATTCCATCTTAGCTTCATCCCATTAATAAAACGACTTACGCAAGTAACACAATTTCACATGTTGTCAACAATGAAAAAGGTTTGGGATGCGTTAGATAAATCATAAAATGATAGTAGCCTAAGTAACGTCTTGTAGGAGACAATACAATTTTATAGATATTCAACAAACAAAAAAATACTTCATAATGAATAAAACAAAATCAACGTAGGATTATATGTTACCATCCATTCCTATATGACCACAACATGTCATCGTAGGATTAGATGTTATATTATCCATCCCGGTATAGACAAACACCATGTCACTAACGCAGGGACGGTGATTCGCGGCTACTAATTTTCTTAGTTTCTTGTATGTGTATATATTGTCATTTTTAACGGTAGATAGTTTGAGCTTTCCTTTAGTGTTTCAATAAAAAAAAAAAAAAAGTGTTTCAAAAAAAAAAAAAAAAGTTTGAGCTTTCCTTTAGTTTAAAAACACGGCAACCATGTGATTAACATGGCTCACCATTGGATGTAAAGCAAGCTTTGAAACATATTTTCAGTCTAGAACGTCACGGGACTTGTGATGAAAAACGATATCCTAACTGATATTATTCGACGCCTGTTGGTTCAAACAAAAGGGTGAATCCAAAGAAAAAAAATAACAAACAATAACCAATAAGTAGTTCAACAACCCACTAGTCACTAATGACTAAACCGTCACAAAACAAACAAATGTAAACAGTTCTGTTCACAAGACAACAACAACACTCTGTGTCCAAAACGCCCAAAAGACGCAAATACTTCACAGAAACTGTTAGAGAAGTAGGAGAAAGTTGGTCACCGGTATTAAGCCACCTTTTGTCACTTTTCTACTCCCTCAATTCCTTATTTATATCCTTCATTTAATCTCCAAAGACTTCACAAATCAAACAAACAAACACAAAACAAAACTCAAAAAGGATTCTAAACACATCTCAAGAAAGCATGAAAATGGGAATGGGTTTAGTGTTTCTTACTGTTTTTATGGCTGTGATGTCTTCTACAAGAGTCCTTGCTCAGTCGACTTGCACATCCGCTTTGATCAGCATGTCGCCGTGTCTCAACTACATAACCGGAAACACTACCTCTCCTTCTCAGCAATGCTGCAGTCAGCTGGGTAACGTAGTCCGGTCTTCTCCTGATTGTTTGTGTCAAGTCCTCAACGGTGGTGGCTCTCAGCTCGGGATCAACGTTAACCAAACACAGGCTCTTGCTTTGCCAAGAGCTTGTAATGTTCAGACTCCTCCTGTCAGTCGCTGTAACAACGGTAAGAGCTTTCAAGATTAAGCACTTTATTAAGAGAGTACCAAAAACCATGTAAATCTTATGCATATATTGTTCAATTTTTGCAGGTGGTGGTTCTACTGCTGACTCTCCTGCAGATTCTCCAAACTCTTCAGGTAAAATGACATTAAGCAGATGAACGTAACATACACCAATCTCAATATATATATGCTCAGTTATCTAATGCATCCATGTTTGGTTTTTTCTTTGGTTAGGACCAGGAAATGGATCGAAAACTGTACCGGTAGGAGAAGGAGAAGGGGAAGGACCATCGTCAGACGGAAGCTCTATCAAGTTCTCATATCCTCTTCTTGCCTTCCTTTCCGCGGCTTCCTACATGGCAATCTTCTTGAAATATTGAGTTTCCCCATCCACAGTTCTCCTGAAACCTATGAAGCTTTTATACCACTCAGATTGCATTCTTTATTTTTCCCTACTTGTTCACATTTCCTTGTGACTTCGTGTGATGTATTTATTCTGTGCTCCGTGAGTCCCTACTCTCCGGGTGATATTGGATCTCTTTACCTTTTTATAATAAACACTACTTTTCAGAACACAGTTTGAAGAACAGACCATTAGCTTCATGACATACTGGTAGCAATCTAAATGTTCTAAATTCAAACTCAAGGTCCAGAAATGGCATATACAAAAATAGATATCCTAAACGGAACAAAAACTGTGTCAGGTTCACATGAAAGAGAACATCCTATAGAAAACGACAGACTTTAATAAACAGCAGAAGATAATAAGTATCTAGATAGGAGACCTGTCTGTATACATACCGTTACATATCACTGGAGTAGATTGTCTTCACAGCTCAAGCTAGCAGAAGGTAGAAACTTCCTCACCCATTCAATGGCTAATCTTCTTGAAACATAGAACTTCAACCTGTAACAAACAAGATGAGGATGAGGGCTTGCGTTACCCCCACATTTATTAACAAGAAAGTTTCAAGTCTCTAAATCTTGTGAATGTTATAAAATCCTTTTGCATTGCAGGCTCTAGAAATATGATATAATAATACATCAAAATGTATTAATGGATATCAACCTTTAGAAGAGACCTAGACACTTTAAACAAAGCTGATGAACAATTTAACTCACCATTAATAGAAAACAATCACAACATGTTCACTGTGTTTATTTTGCTAATGTTACAGAAAGTAATAAAGATAATCAGTAACAAGAATGAAAGATGATACATAAAGTGACTTTCTACAGCTGCTAGATGCTAAGAATGTGACCGAGACCGAACAAACTCCTCAAGTTTTTCCCAGACTTCTAATGCTGCAGCCCGGTCTTGATGCCTCTTATTCTTACTAATCTGAAAACACACGGAAGAAGTTCCTCGATTCAGTAATCCGATCTCAATACCAGTATCAACATAACAGCAGATAAAAGAAGGTGTTTTAAATTACTCACCGAGATAATCTTCACATTCCACTGCTTCACCGTCTTGGCTGATTCAATACTATCATCTTCAAACCGCAAGAAGAACCCAATTACTGCAAACAAAAGAAACAATTATCAAAACATCAACTCATTCAAATGTCAATCCCAAGAAAACCAAAAAAAGAATTGAACTTTAGCATTCATCTTCACTTACTCTTATTGAAAATCTCAACATGGTCCTTGAAAGGCCAATCCTTGAACTGCCAATCCTTGCCCAACACGAAAACCGCAACAACACGGTCCCAGTCATCAGGCTTCAAAGCAGAAGGCTTATCCCTAACCTCATAAGCAGTCACAACCCTCTCCCTATCTCTACTAAACTTCTTCTGAACCGTAATACAATCAGGCTTCACCCCTTTCATCTCCTTAGCCTTAACATCATTCGGTATATAAACTCCATCCTCAAGAAACTCCTTCACATTGTATATAGTAATCAGCGTCTGAAACGCACTCGGGACAAGAATGATCGGCACACCTTCCCCAATCTTCCTAAGCTTAGACTTAGGGTTAGCATCATAACCAGAATCATCACCTCCGCCGCCGGTGAAGCCTACAATGCCTCTCTCTTCAGCACCCATCAACCTACTCTTGGCGACCAAGCCGTCTTTCCTCTGGTGAGACTCGATCCTCTGCCTCTCCTCTTCCCTCTTGGTCGAATTCACCAACACGCTGTGGAAATCTCTGTTCTTGCACTCGAGGATCGCGTCTCGGCTCTTCAACGGCCTCTCGTTGGACCGAATCAGCATAATGTAATCAACGTCCTCTCCGCCGTAACCGTCAACCTCTTCGACGGCGTTTTCTCGGGAGACGAAAGCAGAGTTGTCTTGATCGGGTCTGTACTCTTCGTTCTGCTTCTGGCTCTGGGCGTTCTGCTGCTGGAGCAGGAGGTAGTCGATCGAATCGGAGGAGGCTACTCTCCCGGTGAGGTAATCGAGGAGAGGTTTCCGATCCGGTAGCGTAACGGCGGGGACGGAGTTTTTGACGGTGGATTGCATGTACTCTCCGAGTTTGAGGTGGTGGTTCTTCACGTAGTGGACTAAGGCTTCTAGAGTGTAGAGGCTTCCGCCTTTGGATCTGTACGCCGTCTCTGTCGCGCAGGGGAAGGAGTATCCGGATCCGAATCGGTAATTGGCTCCGACCCGTTCGATTTTATCCAGGTCTCCGCGCGTCGTGAAGTCCTTCAGCACCGATAACGGATCCATTGCTAGAGAGAGAGAGAGAGATTCTGATTTCGATCTTAGTAGGGTTAATCTTCGTGAGGAGTAAATTAGTAATTTTGAGAGGTGGATCCGGGAATATAGTATATATATATATATAGAGAGAGAGAGAGGCTGAGTTCGATCTTAGGGTTTATGCTAAGAAGAAACTCGCAGAGATTCGTGAGGAAAAAAGGGAAAAGATAGTAGAGGAAGACGGTCAACTAGTGATTTTGGAGTTATAGGCCCATAATATAATGGGCTTTTACGCTCATTAGAGAAAAGTGTAAGGAAGTAAATTAGTTGGCCCACAGTAAGCCCGATAACATTCTTTTCGGGTTTATGCTACGAACTCCGAAGCTTCGTGAGAAAAATAATAAGAATGTTTCAGATTGTGGACTCATACCTCTATCTTATACCTCTATCTTATGAATAAAGATAGACTTTTCCATTACTTTTATAACACGTTATCAGCACGATTGATCTCTAAAACCCTAAGCTAAAACCAAATCGAAAAACCCTAAAAACCCTAATCCTAGCCGGCAATCCGACGAACCCTAAACCCCGATCGCGTCTCTTGTTCCCGCATCTGTTCCAGCTCACGTCCCCGATCAACTTCAGCCCAAGGCGTTCCTGATCCTAGCTCAGACGTTCGCGACTCGAGAGCAGCAGCTCCAGCACGCGACTTCTTCCTCGTTCGCGACAGCATCAGACAGCTCGCATCCGACGATCAAGGCGTTCCCAATCAAGCAACAAAGGACGTCTGCGGCCCGATAGAAGCGACTCGATCCATTCCAACTCGTGTCCCGTTCGTGTCCAACTCGCGGCTCAACCCCTTTGGTGGTCCGATTCAACAATCATCTAAGGTTAAAAGGTAATTCAAAACCTAAGAACCCATAATCGAACATGGATTAATTGATAAAGAATGAAACCCTAAAACCCTAATCTTTATGAATCAAAACCATAGGGTAATAGATCAAAAATCCTAATTGAGTAAATCGAAGCTCTAAAAGTTCGATACCTCAAACCCTAAATCATGTTCCTACATGATTAAAACCCCGAATCGGTTTTACAAGTTAAAATCCGATAAACTCTAACCCTATATCTATAAACCCTAAATAATATAAGTATCAGAATTAATTATACTATAATTATAAAATCACATATTAAAACCCTAATCGAATATTTTGAAATCAAAACGGTTTTCGGTTTTGATCATTGAGGTTTTAAATCTGATTGAATCTGATGCTATGTTGCTAGAATTGTTTGACCGTTAAATTGATAGATTTATTTTCTCATCCTGCT
>NC_027752.1:30769461-30770421 GCF_000695525.1 Brassica oleracea var. oleracea
GATATGATTCTCCCACAATAATAAAGTACTTTGAGCCAACTATGGGTGATTATATTTGAGGCCAGGTACACGGATTATTTTAAGACCAGGAGGAGAAAAAAATAATAAAGCTGGTAAAAAATGGTAAAAGAAATAGAATGGAATCAACCATCAATGTCTTGGCAAGATCCTCGGACTAAAGAATGTGAAATAGACTTCCAAAGATTATACATTTACAAAGCTAGCTAATCAAATGCCAGACACATTTGTTGACCCGAAAAAGAATGACTAAGTCATATATAAACCAGCTTGTAAAGCACCAACGAATTTGATGTCCAAGAAGAGACACATTCAAGTTGCTACAAAGTCTAGACAACGTATGAAACATGGTAGACCAAATAGGTTCCAAAAGATAAGAATCCTCGGAAACAAAAGAAAGGTGCAGAGAATGATAATCAAAATCCAAATCCGAGGTTACTAAGGAAACCATCCCAGACATAGAGGTAAGGCCGGCCGGCTCTAAGGTACAGGTACCAAACAATGTAGCTTGGGACGCCAAGCTGCAAAGTATTAAAGGTCCTTATAATAATGAATCTCAATCGATTTTATCATGTCTGGAACATAATGGAACCAATAAGGAATGTCGACATAAGATGATTTATTTGCATACAAGGTAGCACTTGAATTTATGAATATAAGCGAGGATCATGAACCCACGTTAATATAAGAGTGCGCACTCGTAGAACAAATTGGATTGAATGGAAACGTGGGGTTAAATAGTTTAAGGATGAAAGGTGTATTTGGCTATATGATTAAGACGCCATATCATGTTAAAACCAGTGGATATAAATGGGTCTTGTGAGGAATAGAAATCGTGAGATATAAAGCTAATGTTGCACAAGGATTCTCACAAAGACCAGTAATAGATTATGAGGAGATATACTCCCATGTGGTGGATGCAACTACTTTTAAGATTTCTCA
>NC_027752.1:30770858-30772317 GCF_000695525.1 Brassica oleracea var. oleracea
ATTGTGGCATGGCCGATGGTAAAGAAGAACCTACTATCATGTTCGAGGATGAAGCATATTCTGTCCAAGATCTTCATCACCCACGGATTGCAGAAAATTGGAGAGGTCCAAGGGACCTTCAGTAATGTCCAAATCATGGGGCGTAATGTGTGTTGTACTTTTTTTCCTTCACCATGGTTTTGTCCCAATTGGATTTTCCTGGTAAGGTTTTAATGAGTCAACATTAAAGCACATTATAAGCTCTAAATGGTTATGACATCCAAAGGGGAGTGTTATGAACTAGATTGTGGATGACTCATAACCAAGAGATTATGATTTGTAATCTTTCAATTTATTTATGATGGTGTAATCTCATATATAAGGAACCTCTATATTATGAATAAATATAGAATTTTCCATATGTAAATTAGTAATTTCGAAGGTAAATATGAAAATATAGGCCCAAACTGTTAATGGGCATTTAAACCCACTATAATTATTTCTGTAGATTTTCTGGTAGAGATCGTTCTAGAGTATTTAATTGCAATACAAGTTACACAGCTTTTATAAACCTTAACCATGGAAACGCCACCAAGTATCTTCCTCCGTCCGTTTGATCTCTCAGACGCCGAAGACGTTCTTAAATGGGCCGGTGATGATGACGTCACACGTTACCTTCGATGGACCTCCGTTAAAACCGTGGAAGAAGCCCGACAACACATCCTTCAAACGGCCATACCACACCCGTGGCGCCGTTCCATTTGTCTTCTCAAAGACGGTCGTTCGATAGGTTGCGTCTCCGTCAGGCCTCATACTGGCGATGGTAGGTGCCGAGCTGACCTTGGATACGCCGTCTCTAGACAGTTTTGGGGACGGGTGATAGCCACGGCGGCGGTGAGGATGGCCGTGGAACAAGCTTTTGAGATTTTTCCGGACGTGGTGAGGCTACAAGCGGTTGTTGAGGTGGAGAATAAAGAAAGTTTTGGAGAAAGCTGGGTTTGAAAAGGAGGGTTTGCTTAAAAAGTATGGTTTTTGCAAAGGAGGTATTAGAGATATATATGTTTTTGTATAGTTTTGTTAAGGTCCATAAGGAGGAAATGGGAGAAATAGGGAAGTAATGTTATAATATCAGTCTCTTACCGAAATGGTAGAGAAGAAACAAATGTTTTGAAAAAATGTTTACGGTAACGAGGGATGGTGGTCTCCATCTTCTTAAGTTTTTTTTTTTTTTTTGTAAAGTGGTGCCATATGAATTATGGATCTATCTAGTACTGTTATCTCTGCTAAAAAGTTACTATAAATAGTTTAGGGATTATAAGACTTGGTGGTGTTTATAATACAACTAATATTACATATTATATTTTGATTTTCGTGCTTCTTCGGTCGAAGATCCTAGATATCGCGATATGTCCTCGGAATAACGGTATTCCGAGGACATACACTACAAGAAAACATAATCTTAACGAGGGCGGTTTTCCTC
>NC_027752.1:30772417-30773790 GCF_000695525.1 Brassica oleracea var. oleracea
AGATTCAAACCAAACAAACCAGGCTCGGTCGTTGCGTAATTACTGCGTATACACGCCGTCCGGTCGCTACGTAGCAACCATGTCCGGGCCGATATCGGCCGCTGCATAGCGACCGAATGTCCGACCCACTCGGTCGCTACGTAGCGACCAAGCTCGAACCAAAGCTCGGTCGCTACGTAGCGACCGAGCGCTCGTCCCGCTCGGTCGCTACGTAGAGACCGAGCTCGAGCCAAAGATCGGTCGCTACGTAGCGACCGAGCGCTCGTCCCGCTCGGTCGCTACGTAGAGACCGAGCTCGAGCCAAAGATCGGTCGCTACGTAGCGACCGAGCGCTCGTCCCGCTCGGTCGCTACGTAGCGACCAAGCTTGACCCAAAGCTCGGTCGCTACGTAGCGACCGAGCGTTCGTCCCGCTCGGTCGCTACGTAGCGACCGAGCTCGAGCCAAAGCTCGGTCTCTACGTAGCAACCGAGCGCTTGTCCCGAGGTCGACAGGATAGCTGGCACTTCAGGCTGAATCCGACCCCCTTCCTTCTCGGCACTGCGTCTGGACAGTCTCTCTTTGAAAGAAAGAAACACGGCGATGAAGGTTGGAGTAGCTTCGTGCATGGCAGGAGTCGGAAGTACCGAGTTGGCCTCACCCATCTCGACGTCGGAGCTTTTTTCACTTGGGGAGGAAGACATTCTTGATAGGTTAGTTTGAAGAAAAAGAGAATGTGAGAGAAAGAGATGTGTGAAGAATGAGGAGTGGTGAGTTGCTACTTATAAGGATATGAGGGTGACGTGGATTTCCGCAATAAATATTCTTAGCCAAGGATTTTGATTTCTAATTCATATCACTCGCCCGCAAAATCATCTTCGAGTCTTACGGGCTGGGGGGCTAACTGTTGGGGTCAAAAATAGTTATTTCGAAATCAATGGCTATGATTATTTCTTATTCACGGATTTCTCGCAAAACATTCACTGAAAGAAAGATCGGAAGTGAACGAACGAACGAATCCCGCACAAAAGCAACTCGCCCGAGAGCTGAACCGTCATGTGGGTCAGCTCGCCGATGAGCTCAACCATCACGCCGGTCAGCTCGCCGGCGAGATGAACCGCCGTGTGGTTGTACTCGCCCGGCGAGCTCAGCCACCGCGCCGGTCAGCTCGCTGGCGAGCTGAACCGCCGTGTGGTTGCACTCGCCCGGTGAGCTCAGCCACCGCGCCGGTCAACTCGCCGGCGAGCTGAGCCGTCGCGTGGTTGTGTTCGCCGGCGAGTTCGGCCATCATGCGAGTCGGCTCGCCCAGCGAGCTCGACCTGATCCCGGCCTGTCCGACTTACTTTGACTCCCGTATCTTCCGTATAGCTGTGATATCCGACCTTCGGGACCATA
>NC_027752.1:30773827-30774017 GCF_000695525.1 Brassica oleracea var. oleracea
TTATGACCAAAACCGAGAAATCGTATAAACGCCAAAAGGCCTAAGAAAGGTCCGCAAGGATCCAGACTGGTCTAGTGGCCCATCTACGCTCTCAGAAGGGATTTGAGCCCATAAAAGTTATGACGGTTTGTCCTAACTCGCAGAAATACGATAAATGCTAAGTTTCCAATGATAAATGTAAAGATTCAAG
>NC_027752.1:30776055-30778965 GCF_000695525.1 Brassica oleracea var. oleracea
GACCCGCGTACGAGTCGGCTCCTACGTAGCGACCAAACTGTCTCGGACATCGAGCAACGGGTACGACCCAAAACCGTGCATTCTCGTCTGTTGCTCAATGCTATCTCCCGTGTACCGCAGTCATATTGTTCCTCAAATCATTCCGATCAGAGTTACATTGAAACTTTACGATAAAAACCGCGAGAACTTGTTTTTATCAAAAAGAAAATCGTAACAAACGTTTCATGTGGGAACACGGCCCAACGAGGTCTAAAACGCGACTACAAGCCCACTTACGATTCTTTAAGAATGATCCCGTAGATACTATGGCGTTTTATGTTTTTGTTTTATAAAATAAAAGAAAAGTTAAGCTTCCGCAGAAAAAATGTTAAGTTTTCGCGGATAAGCGTGATGATCGGAAAAAATGGAATATCTCCATTTTCACTTAAGACGACTTAAGTCCAGGAGGGCAAAAGCTAAAATCGGCATTGGAGGAATATAAGGAGTCTTAGGCGAGAGGCATAAAAAAGAACTTTTTCAGAGCAACTTAGCACTTACAGCAATTTTAGGCAACTTTCCGTTTTTGTTATTCGAGCTGCGACCCAATTAGGTTTTGCAATCTTAGGGTTTTAGGACTAGGAATCTCGCCGACAGCTCTCGTAGCCCAGGCTCTTACCTTGTTGTAACGCTCAAACGCGGATTCATATTCTGATTGCTTGGCATGTGGTTTAGCAGATATCCGAGACCTCTGAGAAATTAGGGTTTTCCTAACTTTCCTTATTTAAACGGAAATCGACAGTGTGAATTTCTGTTTCAACACCCAGTCCTCCAGTCTATCCTCTACACATCAGTGCATAAAGCCCCTTCTCAGGACACATCAGAGCTCCAGGCTCCACCATCTCCAAGACACCATCAGAAACCCAAAGCCACCCATCTCCGACCAGAAACCAGGGGTTCAATAGCGCCAGACCCCGGTATGGAGAAAGGGAACCGGTCCTCCCCCGGGTTCAGAGAGTGGTTCCGGCCAGAGTGAAACCCGGGATCGCAGGATTACTGGAGCGTTGTTCTGCCTAAGGGAAGCCTGCTGAGAATGTGCAACTCCGGTTGACTTGGGTGCACATGTTATTCCCCGAGTTCGATGACGAAATCGAGCAATAAGGGGCAAACTGTTGGGGAAAAATACACAGGTATTGAATTCCTCTAGACCCCAGGCAGAACACCGGCCTCTGGGTCCCCGCTAAGAGGAACCCCGGTTCCCCGCTATGGAGTTCTCTGGGTCCGGTTCCGAGACCGCCTCCCTTCCTCTGGGAAAAGGAAAACTTCCGATAAGGAGAACCTTCCATATTTCCAAATACGGAAGAGTTTAACCTACTCCAACCGATTAAGGCCCGCCTTAAGAAGACTATATAAAGGGAACCTAAACCCTAGAGCCAGGGATCGACACTTCAAGACTTGGAGACTAGAGCTAGACGACTAGAATTAGGGGTCTTACTCAAATAATTGTAATCCTAGTTTGTCTACTCAATAAAATGTTTCTTCATGTCTTTATCTCTGATATATCTCTCAAAATCAATACAAAACAAGCCTTGTCCATTGTTCCGTAGTACTCACAAAGATCCTACACAAAAATCCCCTAACACCTCCCATTCAACGCTTATTTTAAGTCTTGAGCTCGACTCGAGGTCCGATCTGTCTAATTATCAGGAAGAAGGCATAAGTTTAAAGGTCTGCTAATTGGCGGTTTACCCAATAGTATTTCACTCGTTGACCATTCACTGTAAAGTTTATTTCTCTCAAACACATACGAAATCAATACAATAACAAGCCTTGTCCATCGTTCCATGGTAATCACAAAGATCCTACACAAAAATCCCCTAACACCGCCCTTGCTTGTTCTTATACTGCCTCAGAGGCCTAATATGATTTTAGAAAGAGGATAGAACCCCTGTGCAGCCTAGGGCGCATAAGGGTCATCACATCCCTAAAAACCTTCAGGTTCCCATGCGACCTCAAGATCCAAATACAAACATCATGGTCCCGATACGATCTCCGGATCTAGGGGAAAATCTTGTACTCTTACACGACCTCAGGGTCCAATCACGATCTAAAAAACCACCGGGCTCCAAATATGATCTCCGGATCTGTCAAAGAATCTTTGGGTTCCTATACCCCCTCCGGGCTCCAGTTATTATCCCAGGATCTAAAGAAGGACCTACGGGTCCCAAATAAGACCTCATTGATACCAAGAGATAGATACTACAAATCACCCAAGTTTTGGATAGCTATGAGGATTCTCCAAGCTGGAGAATTCAGCTGTGAAGGTGAGATCTCAAAAAGATTGCAAAAACCAACAATCAGAGCAGGAATCGTTCCCCTAAGGCTGGAGTCAAAGAAAGCTTCATAGACGGAGATTTCCCCAGGAATATAGCTGGAAGAACGTTCTTCTGGAGTGGGGACTCGGAGGATAATGGAAGAACGGAGCGAATATCTACTCCGCCATTCTGCCAGCTTGTCCTCAAAAACCGACGAGGTAGGACCCACCAATGGAGGAGCCGCATAAACACAAGATAGGGATAGGGGAGCCATCAGATCGCAGTCAGATCCGTCGCCCGGCTCCGAAGAGCTGTCCGATCGGGAAACCGTAGAGTCCATCCTTCTCTTCAACATGGCCCTATCAGCCGCCCTAGGAACGGAAGAGGCGTAATGCTTAGACATGATTCTGACAGTTCATATCCAATAGATCGCGACAATAAGGAAATTAACACGAGAAAACCTAACCAGCTAGGAGGCTCCACCTACCTAATAGGAATCTGAAGAACTAGAAGAAGGGTGTAGGAAAACGTTACCTGAGTTCGGAAAATCGACGACGAAAGAGCGAGAAATAAAAAAGAAGAGGAAAGGGAAAGCCTATAAAGAAGAAGCCGTTGGGAA
>NC_027752.1:30779822-30800443 GCF_000695525.1 Brassica oleracea var. oleracea
TACTTTCTTACTTGCAAATCAATACAAATACTAACCTTGTCCATCGTTCTATGGTACTCACAAAGATCCTACATAAAAATCCCCTTACAGCTCTTGGCCTTCTCAGGAAGGAACTCCCTGAGGTGTCCTATCATAAGCATCTCGTTGACCTCGATCTTTAGTGAGACGCAGCCCTCCGGTTAGTGACCGTGGTCTCGGTGAAAGTCGCACCACAAACCAGGGTTCCGGAAAGAGTCGGGTGCTTTCATCTTCTAAGGCCACTTGACCTGTTGGCCCATCTACCTCAGAACATTGATCAGCTCCGGCCTTGAGACGGAGATGTGAGAGATGTCTGGCCACGTGGACACTGCCATCCCTTCGGCCTTCTCGATCGGCCATCTCCTTTAGATCCTGAGATCGTATCTGGACCCAGAGGTCATGTGGGAACCCGGAGGTTCTCCTTTAGATCGGGAGATCGTACTTGGACCCGGAGGTCATGTGGGAACCCAGAGGTTGCTTCAGACCCTGAGGTCGTATTTAAGACCCGGAGGTCGAATAAGAACCCGGAGGTCGTTAGGGATTCTACTTTCTTACTTGCAAATCAATACAAATACCAGCCTTGTCCATCATTTCTTTGGTACTCACAAAGATCCTACACAAAAATCCCCTAACAGTCCGTACCCAGGAGTAGGCGTTTTGGCTTGGCTGCCTCTAGGCCGTGCTTGGCATTCCAAGTGCTTTTCTTCGCAGCTGCGTGGCTTATGGCGCTGATCTCCAAACCGCCCGATATGACATGAATCACTCGGTCCTATCGACGTGGCGAGACGTGAGCAGCTTCACTGGGCTTTCCCGTTGTCTCCTTGCTTAGATGGCTCTTGTTGGGGAAAAATACTCAGGTGTTAATTTCCTCTAGACCCCAAGCATGACACCAGCCTCTGGGTCCCCGCTAGGAGGCACCCCGATTCCCCGCTATGGAGTATTATAGGCCAGGTCTTAGGGACCGCCCCCTTCCCCCGGGAAAAGGAAAACTTTTGATTAAGAGAACCTTTCATATTTTCGAATATGGAGGAGTTTAACCTACTCTAACCGACTAAGGCCCGCCTTAAGAAGACTATATAAAGGGAACCTAAACCCTAATCTCAACTTCTGTGATGAGAACCAACCCCTCAACACGGTGAGTAACAAGAAGCGTCAATTCCGGGCTCAGGTCCGCCCTATGCCGACTATGGAGACACCCAACTCCGAAACGGGTGCGAATCTCCCACCTACGGCGTCGGGAGGAGACGCATCAATGCGCGAGAAGGATAAGGATGCCCAGACCTAAGACGTGGAAGACAGCGAATCTGAGCCGGAATCCGATAAGGAAGCACCTGATGGAGCAACGAAAGCGGAGTCTCCCATAGTTGCTTACCTAGAACAGATGTTCTCCAAGAGGCTCGATGTAATGCAGTCCATGGTAAAGAGGCTCCCAGGAGTAGCTCGCCCCATCCGAAAGAGCAACCCCGACTCTTACGCCAATACTCCTTTCATGGATGAGATCACCTTGATCGAGATGCCCAGGAAGTTCTCCTTCCCCAGCATAAAGGCGTATGACGGCACCACTAATCCGGACGACCACGTCGCCCAATACAGACAAAGGATGCTCGCCGTAGCACTCCCAAAGGAGTCGCGTGAAGCTACCATGTGCAAAGGGTTCGGCTCCACCCTGACCGGACCCGCTCTGAAATGGTACATCAACCTACCCTCCAGGTCCATACCTCCTTCGCGATTCCCAGCGATAAGTTCGTGGAACAATTCGCCAGCAGCAGGAATCTGGAGAAAACCTTTGATGGCCTCTACGAAATCCTCCAGCACAGGGCGGAACCCCTGCAAGGCTACAATAACCCGCTTCAATCAAGAGAGGGTGGTTATTCCAAAATGCAGCATCCCCACTGCTATATTTTCCTTCAAAAGAGGCCTACTCCCCGACGGGGATCTCTATAAGGAGTTAACCAAATACCAGTGCAAAACCATGGATGATGTCCTATCTCGAGCCTGGGCGCAGATCAAAAGGGAAGAAGATGTCGCCAGCCGCGCTAATTCGCAACAAAAGCAGGATCCCAAGACGATCAAAGACCGAACCCAGCCAGACGAGAAACCCTCTCAAAGACCAGCCAGGGACTTCGGAAATCGAAAACGGGGCAGATACCAGAACCGGCCGATCGAGAAGGCAGAAGGGATGGCAGTGTCCACGTGGCCATACATCTCTCACCTCTCCGTCTTGAGGCCGACTCTTTCTGGAACCCTGGTTTCTGGTGCGACTTCCAACAGGTCAAGTGGCCTCAAAATTCACACTGTCGATTTCCGTTTAAATTAGGAACGTAGGAAAACCCTAATTTCCCAGAGGTCCTGGATATCTGCTAATACCACTCGCCAAGCAATCAGAACACGAAATAAAGACGAGAAGAGATAAGAAATCGTAAAAAGAGCAAAAGGTGTCTTATTCCGAATCTGCGTATGAGCGTTACAACAAGGTAGAAGCCTCGGCTATGAGAACTGTCGGCGAGATCCCTAGTTCTAACAACCTAAGACTGCAAAACCTAGTTGAGTCGCAGCTCGAAATAACAAAAACGAAAAAGTTACCTAATTGCTCTAAGTGCTAAGTTTGCTCTGAAAAAGTTCTCCCTTATGCCTGTCGCCTAGGACTCCTTATATACTAGCTTCTAGCTCGGTTTACGCTTTTCCCCTTTTGCCCTTAAGCCGTCAAAGCTTAAAAATGGAGATATTCCGTTTTTCCCGATCTTCGTGATAATCTTCGGAAACTTAACATTTGTCCGCGGAAACTTGACATTTATCTTGCCTTGCGAACCAAGCATAAACCGTCATACGGCCTATGGGCTTTTGGTCAAGAAATCGCAAGTGGGCTTCGAGGTACGTCTTAGGTCTCTTTGGGCCGTCTTTGACTCGAAACGTTTTATTACGGTTTCTTTGATAAGAAAAAACTTTCCGCGGTTTTTATCGTAAAGTTTGATTGATGACTTCGAGTGACGAAGAACATAGGACGATTTAGCTGCAGTCTATGTGAGATAGCATTGAAGAGTAGGCGAGAATGCATGGGTTCGCGTCGTATCGAAGTTTTGGGAAAGCTCGGTCGCTACGTAGCGACCGAGCCTGGCTCGAGCTCGGTCGCTACGTAGCGACCGGGCTGTGTGTGTTCCGTGACCCGACTGTCATACTCGAGTTTGTCCGTGGCAAGTTTCGATACGTGTCCGTTGCCGTGAGACAATCAGTATTTGGTTCGATCGAGATTAGAACAAGTTTTTACCGCGAGGCTCTTTGCGGAGATCATTATTTTACGAAGCGTAACTTTCGGAAAAAAATGCGTACGTCGATTTTTTGGGGGAATTTGGACATTAACTTCGTCATAACCGTTTTCGACCCCAACAGTTAGCCCCCCAGCCCGTTTGAATCGTGGGTTTCCGACGAGATTCTAGTGTGCGGTATGGCGGGTTAGACGAGATTGGCGTATTTAGGCGAAGTTCATATCCAAAAGTCTGCGGGCAAATAGTAACTTCTTATGCCTATAAGAAGGAAGGTAACTTCTTCATAATTTTTCACTTGCTTATTCTCCTAAGAAGTTTTTTGAAAAATTTCTTTCTCTCAATCTTTTTTGTTTTTTTTGTTTTTCCTTGAAGCTTACAAGATGTCAAGCAGAAAAAAAGACTTCGAAAAAAGGTACCTTTCGTGGTTCATCGTCCGAAGATGCTCACGATGAGATTCTTATACCGAAGGTCGAGTTTGTGCCTCACTCGGTAAACCCGGCTGAAAATGCAGCGTCGTGGACAGCAAGGTACGGCTTGATTACTCCTCCTACTGAGAAGTCGTTACCTGGTATGGGTCATCGTTCTGTTGAGAGGGGTGCACCGAGCAGAAGTACTAGTGACTTTCTTCCGATCGTTCGATCATTCTATCGGATTCCAGACACGGTGGAATTTCGAATTCCTCAATGTGGGGAGAGTGCTGATAATCCCCCGGAGGGTTATTTCACTTGTTACGAGTCGTTCGTAGTGCTCTGCCGCTTGTGGTTTCGGATTCCTAAGGTCATCATCCGCGCGTTGGATCATTTCGAGGTATCGATGAGCCAGCTGAATCCCACCAGTCTAATGCATCTTATTGGCGTCGTGATCCTTAGCTACGAGCATGGTCTATCCCTTTCCACTGATCACCTCGAATCACTCTTTAGTCTGTAGTTTGTTTCGAAGCCTGACATTTACCGGTTGACCCCTCGGAACCACATGTCGGTGATCGAGGGATTTATCTCCAACTTTAACTCGTGGAAGAAGTTCTTCTTCTTTGTTCTTATAAATGTTGCATCTATCGAGGAGAGCTGCATCCCGCTGTTCAGGATCAGGCCGAATGAGAGTCCTTTCATCAACCCGCTCCCTCCATTTCCTGAAGACGCGGTCGAAATAAGGGATCTCCATAGGAACGGTCTGTTTTTCTGGACCTCCTTTACGCCGAAGAGAGTTCGTAAGGCGTTTAGGTTCGTGCGTTCTGATTTCGAGGCGAGCGTGGAGACGGACAGTGATTCCGAGTCCGATGGTCCTGCCCCTTACGATGTTCCCACGGAAGAAGCGGAGGCGAGGTCCTCTAAAGGTAAAGATATTGACCTCGGCGATATAGATTTTTCGGTGGATGATTCTATTCTCCCAAGATGGGATCCGGACCTTGCTTATGGAGATGGGAGTGGCACGAGTGAGGTTCCTACTCCGGATTTCGACGATTTCTTTGCTGGTTTGCCCCTGAGTTTTGATCCTCCCTCGTCCGTAAATGAATTGGGAAGGTCGAAGGTCGTCGCGGAAGGATCTCGTATATCAACGGGTTTTTTTTTTTTTTTTTTTTTTTTTTTTGCCGATAGATTCTTATGCTCCCTTCCTTTTGTTAAGCGTGTTAGCCAATTTTTTAGGGTCTTAACTTGCTTGGCCATAGGGAGGCCATGGTCTACCGCTTCAAGGCGGAGAAAGCCGAAAAGGACCTTGCTCGTATGCAAAAAGAAATTTCAGAGCGAGACTCGAAATTCGCCAGGGACCATTAAAAGGCTGTTCGTCGGGCGGAAAGGAAGGGTAGCAGAGAGATTGTTGAGGTAATGAGAAACCGTGCTTCCCAGTTCAGGACCGAGTATGGAAACCTCAAGGATGCTTATTCCTTAGTGGGCGATTTTTGCGAGTGTCGTGGTTCAGTTGGCACTCTCTGGAAGACGCAGGCGGACGACTTTGTTTTCGAGGATGAGATGGCAATCATGATGGGTGGCATGAAGGATCACGCCCATGCTGAGGCACTCATTGCCCCGATCAATGGGAGGATTCAAGGATTCTGGGATCCCATCCCGGTTTCCCCCGATACGGTGGAGGTCACGACCGAGTTCGCTGGTGATGACGAGGAAGTGGATCGTCCCGCGGATGTATTTGGAGCTTCCTTGTCCGGGAATTTTACTTCGATCTGTGAGCGTTTGGCGGGAAGAGGTTTTTCCCTTATCTTGTATTTATGGCCGAGTGTGGCCTTTGTCTATCTATGTCTGGCCGAGTGTGGCTTTTTATTTCGAGACTTTGTGTGCGCCTGTTTGGCCGCCTTATCTATGTTGGGACTGGCCGTTGGTGGCTTTGAATACCTACCGTTATGCGGTTTTATATGATGGATGTTTATTGAACTACTTTATTTCGAGTGTGTCTGAAGTAAACATGAGTTGTCGTCTCATATTTAGTTAGGTCGAGACGTTCAATCTGTTGGTTTGCTCGGGACGTGAATTTTCGTAAAAATTATTTATTTTTACGAAGTTTCGCGAACGTTTGAGATATGAACGGAGAGACATGTTTTAAGATCTCGTATCACATTTTAGATATCATGTCTTGAGATGTTAGAGACCAATGTGCTGGGTTTAGGGCAAGACCTAGGTTTACTCTCAGTTTTAAGGTTTGTACGGTGACTAGCCGGCTATCGATTTTCCTGTTGCGATTTCTACCTGATTCGTACCGATTTAAAGTCCGCGATAGGTTCTCGGCTTATACGACTTGTATGGCACGAATCGAGCATCTCTCCAGAGACAATTTTTAAGCCAACTGGAAGTGGTAGACCAAAATTTTGGATTTTTTTGTAGTGCGTTTTTATCCTTGTGTTCGATGTTCGAGGATCAGAAGAATGATCGGGTTGCGTTTGTTTAAGAGAGCTGGCTTGTTCGTCGGGGCCAATCGACGAACGGGGTGTAAATATTCGCTGAGTTTTTATGGTCGAGTTCGGACAGTTGTTTGCGTAGTTTCGATTTTGACTTGGCGACGTCTCGCTGTTGTTTCGAAGATTATACGTACGTTTTGGGTGCTGAAGAATGAAAGCTTTGTGATTAGGGCCGGGTAAGGCCATTGACAAGAGTATAATGTTTTGTAGAAGTTTTTATTTGTAAGCGTGTCCTGAGACTTTTTGCGAAGTTGAAGCGTAAGAGTTCGAAAAATGCGTATTGTAGTAAAAGTTTTAAAAAGCTCGATTACAATGATGCTTCTTTAAAACGTGGGAGTATACGAGTATACGGACCGATTCCCCCCTTTTTTAGAGAGAGCTGAACTCGTCTTTTTGACGAGCTGCCTACGTACCCCTTTCGGGAATCAAGACATCTCGTAGTTCTGTTTTGTGCCGCGAGTGTTCTTACTCGGCGGTTGTAGCCGTGCTGACCGCCTTAATCGTGGTGACTGTGGCAGGTTCGACGTTTTTATCCAGGTTTTCCGGTTGAGTCATAGAGTTGACTTCAAAATCGCGCTGAGTCTCGATGTGAAGCGTTTGCTTCAGCAGACGATGTCGAATCGTCTTTCTTTGAAGTTTTTTCGGCCGATGGCTGAGCCAACTTCATGCGTTTCCGAGTTGCCATCGCGGTAGTCGTGATTTGTCGTAAATTATGCTCTGCGAGGAAGCAAAGCCGCGACTGTTTCTGACAACCCCAGATGGCTGCGATTCCGCTCTGGGTCGGGAATTTGATACCCAGGTGATATGTAGTTGGGACGGCTTTCATGGCGTTAAGCTATAGGGTTACCATGATCCCATTGTAGATGGCAGGATGATCGACTACTGCAAAATCGATGATCTTTGTGATTTCCTTGGCCATAACCGGTAGCTGGATTGATCCGAGAGTCATCGACACTTCGCCTGAAAAGCCCGTAAGAGGTTTTGGCGTTGGGGTTACATCACCGAGTTCGATGTTCATCCGATTGAGAGTGTCACGGAAGATAACATTAACCGTGCTTCCCGTGTCGATGAGGACTCTCGCAACTTTCAGATCTCGTATGACAATGTCTATGACGAGTGGATCGCAATGAGGTTGATCAATTCCGCCAGCTTCGTCTTTCGTGAAAGTTATCGAGTTGCTCTGACCATCTCGGGGATGAGATCACGTAGGCCAGTTTGCACTTGATTCGGCTTTTCGCTGGTAAGCTTTGATGGCCGAGACCGTGTCGTTGCACTTGATTCGGCTTTTCGCTGGTAAGCTTTGGCTCGAGCTCGGTCGTTACGTAGCGACCGAGCCTGGCTCGAGCTCGGTTGCTACGTAGTGACCGGGCTGTGTGCGTGCTCGGTCGCTATCGATACGTACCGACCGAGCTTTGGTTCGAGCTTGGTCGCTATGTAGAGACCGAGCTTGGTTTGTCCGTGACTCGATTGTCATACTCGAGTTTGTCCGTGGCCAGTTTGGATACGTGTCCGTTGCCTTGAGACAATTGATATTTGGTTTGATCGAGATTAGAATAAGTTTTTAGCGCAAGGCTCTTTGCGGAGATCATTAATTTACGAAGCGTAAATTTCGTAAAAAAATGCTTACGTCAATTTTTTGCGGGGATTTGGACATTAACTTCGTCATAACCGTTTTCGACTCCAACAACCACGGTCACAAAATGGAGGACTGCGTCGCACTAAAGATCGAGGTCAACGGGCTGGTTAAGAAAGGACACCTCAGGAAGTTCCTCTCCGAGAAGGCCAAGAGCCATCTAAGCTAGGAGACAATGGGAAAGTCCACTGAAGCTGCTCCGTCTCGCCAGCTCGACAGGACCGAGTGATTCATGTCATATCGGGCGGTTCGGAGATAGGCCGCATAAGCCACGCAGCCGCGAAGAGAAGCACCTGGAACGCCAAGCACGGCCTAGTGGCAGCCAAGCCAAAACGCCTACTCCTATGTACGGACGAAATAAGTTTCATAGCCAAGGAGCAGGAGAGAGTTCTCATCCCACATCACGACACCCTGGTCATATCGCTCACTATTGCGAATTGCATGGTGAAAAGTATACTGGTAGATACTGGAAGCTCCGACAACATCAACTTCCCAGCCGCATACAAGGATCTGGGGCTGGAGGAAAGCGCTCTAACTCGGAGGATAACCCCGCTTATAAGGTTCAGCGGAGAAGTCAAACAAACCGCCGGAGAGGCGACCCTCCCCGTATACGCTGAAGGGATCAACATGTCAACCAAGTTTCTCGTTGTTGACTGCGACTCGTCCTACATTATGATCCTAGCACGGTCCTGGATTCACGGCATGGAGCTGTCCCTTTGACTCTTCACCAGATGGTGAAATTCCCTACACCCTGGCCTGGGGGCATAATGGCGATCAGAGGAGATCAAGAGTATTCCCGCTCCTGCTACCAGACTACTCTGAAGGGAAAGACCAAGGTCTTATAGCAATTACAGAGTAAGCCTCCGGCTCATCACACCGAGGAATCGGAGGTAGAGGAAATGGATGACGTGCCATTAACCAAAGAAGATCAGACCCAACATCTCAAGATCGGCTCCATGATGACCGAAGGATTGAAGAGGAGATTAATAGACTTCCCCAGGTCCAACTCCGACTGCTTCGCTTGGTCCCACGCAGATATGCCTGGGATCGACCCGAAGCTCATCATGCATAAGCTGCAGGTGGATCACCTACATCAACCCGTCATACCAAAGAGAAGGAAGTTTTCTCCCGAAAGGGACGCAATCATCAACGATGAAGTCAAAAGCCTGCTCGGCGCGGGGTTCATTCGTGAGGTGCAATATCCGGAATGGCTGGCCAACATTATCGTGGTTAATAAAAACGGAAAGTGGAGAGTCTTCAAAGACTTCACAGACCTCAACAAGTCCTGTCGAAAGGACCCCTTCCCGCTACCTCATATAGACAAGCTAGTAGACGCCAGCACGGGGTATCAGCTGATGAGCTTCATGGACGCGTTCTCCGGCACCAGGAGAAAACATCCTTCATTACGTCCAGAGGGATCTACTGCTACAAGGTTATGCCCTTCGGCCTAAAAAACGCAGGATCAACGTACCAACGACTGGTGAACCTGATGTTTGCAGACAAGATTGGGAGAACCATGGAGGTCTACATCGACGACATGCTGGTCAAGTCCCTGGAGGCTGAGGACCTCATATCTCACCTACATCAAGCCTTCTCCACCCTCTGGAAGTATAACCTGAAGCTCAACCCAGCTAAATGCCCATTCGGCGTCAGTTCTGGCAAGTTCCTTGGGTACATTGTAACCCACCGGGGCATCGAGGCCAACCCGGAGCAAATCAGGACCATTCCTTCAATCCCTTCCCCGAAGAACGTCAAGGAGGTCCAAAAGCTAACAGGAAGAATGGCGGCCCTGAGCAGGTTCATCTCCAGACTCTCCGAAAAATCTCATGCCTTCTTCGGAACCCTCAAAAATCCAAAAGACTTCCAGAGGACGGAAGAGTGCGAATCCGCTCTCCATGAGCTAAAGGCGTATCTCACCACTCCTCCTCTCCTATCCAAGCAACTACTTGGTGAGGTCCTGCTTCTATATCTAGCAGTCTCCGAAAACGCCGCGCGCGCCGTCCTAGTACGCGAGGATGGAAGCAAGCAGCTACTAATCTATTATGTAAGTAAGGCACTCCTGGACGCGGAAACCCGCTATAGCCATCTAGAGAAGCTGGCCTTAGCCCTGGCAACAAACAACGAAAGCGAGTACGAGGCTCTAATCGCAGGACTAACTCTCGCCCACCAAATGGGGGCAGAAAACATCCAGGTCTTCGTTGACTCGCAGCTGATAATCAACCAAGTACATGGAGAGTACCAAGCAAAAGACGACAGCATGATCCAATATATGGCGGTCGCCCAACGGCTGATTAAAAAGTTCAAGAGTTGCAAGCTCACTCAAATCCTCCGGGAACAAAACTCGCAAGCCGATTCCCTGGCAAATCTGGGGTCCGCTATTTCCGAATATGGAAGAGTTCAACCTACTCCAACCGACTAAGGCCCACCTTAAGAGGACTATATAAAGGGAACCTAAACCCTAAAGCAAGGGATCGACACTTCGAGACTTAGAGATTATAGCTAGGCGGCTAGAACTAGGGTTCATACACCAATCATTGAAGTGCCGGCTTTTTCTATCTAATAAAACATCTCTTCAAGTCTATTTCTCTCAAACACATACAAAATCAATAGAATAACTAGCCTTGTCCATCGTTCCGTGGTACTCACAAAGATCCTACACAAAAATCCCCTAACAGCTTGGCGCTAGAAGGAGGGGAGTAATCTAAACTACGTGATAATGGCGGTGGGCGAGCAGGACGAGCTACCCGAAGCTACCTAGAGAGAAGCTGAACTCCAGAGGCAAATCGATGATCTGCAAGGTCAAGTAACTGGGTTGTGTAGAACTCGGGAGGAGACAAATCCCGAGCTTTCCTCGGAGTTCCAGATCCTAAAGAAGAAGCTCAACGAACACTCCAAGTAACTAGAGCAGAGCGCGGAGAAGCTCAGCCAGCTCGAATCAAAGAATCCTACCCTCCGAGATGAGAACCAAGCCCTCAACACGGTAAGTAACAAGAAACCTCGATTCTGGACTCAGATTCTCCCCATGCCGACTCTGGAGACACCTAACTCCGGGACAGGCGCGAATCTCCCAACTACGGCGCCATGAGGAGACACATCAACGCGTGAAAAGGCTAAGGATGCTCAGACCTACGACGTGGAAGACATCGAATCGGAGCCCGAACCCGATAAAGAAGCACCTGACGGAGCAGCGAGAGCGGAGTCTCCTATGATCGCTCACCTTCACCAGATGTTCTTCGAGAGGCTCGACGCCATCCAGTCCATGGTAGAGAGGCTCCCAGGGGTAGCTCCCCCCATCCGGAAGAGCAATCCTGACTCCTACGCCGACACTCCCTTCACGGATGAGATCACCTTGATTGAGATGCCCAAGAAGTTCTCGTTCCCAAGCATAAAGGCGTATGATGGCACCACTGATCCTGATGACCACGTCGCCCAGTACAAGCAAAGGATGCTCGCCGTAGCACTCCCAAAGGGGTCGTGCGAAGCTACAATGTGCAAAGGTTCGGCTCCACCCCGACCGGACTTGCTCTGCAATGGTATATCAACTTACCCTCCAGGTCCATAGCTTCCTTCGCGGTTCTCAGCGACAAGTTCGTGGAGCAATTCCACAGCAGCAGGGACCTGGAGAAAACCTCCGACAGCCTCTAAGAAATCCTCCAGCACCAAGCGGAACCCCTGCGAGGCTACATAGCCCGCTTCAATCAAGAGAAGGTGGCTATCCCCGAATGCAGTATCCCCACTGCTATCTCTGCCTTTAAGAGAGGCCTGCTCTCCGACGGAGACCTCTACAAGGAGCTGACAAAATACCAGTGCAAGACCATGGAAGACGTCCTATCTCGAGCCTGGGCGCATGTAAAATGGGAGGAAGACTTCGCCAGCCGCGCCAAAGCGCAACAAAAGTAAGATCCCAAGACAATCAGACAAGACCGAACCGAGCAAGACGAGAAACCCTCTCAAAGACCAGCCAGGAACTCCGGAAATCAAAACCGGGGTTGATACTAGAACCGGCCGATCGAGAAGGCAGAAGGGATGGCAGTGTCCACGTGGCCAGACATCTCTCACCTCTCCGTCTCAAGGCCGGAGCTGATCAATGTTCTGTGGCAGATGGGCCAACAGGTCAAGTGGCCTCAGAAGATGAAAGCACTCGAGTCTTTCCAGAACCCTGGTTTCTGGTGCGACTTCCACCGAGACCACGGTCACAAAACAGAGGAATGCGTCGCACTAAAGATCGAGGTCAACGAGCTGCTTAAAAAAGGACACCTCAGGGAGTTCCTTTTCGAGAAGGCCAAGAGCCATCTAGGCAAGGAGAAAACGGGCAAGCCCACTGAAGCTACTCCCGTCTCGCCACCGTGACAGGACCGAGTGATCCATGTCATATCGGGCGGTTTGGAAATTAGCAGCATTAGCCATGCAGCCGCGAGGAAAAGCACCTGGAACGCTAAGCACAGCCTAGAGGCAGTTAAGCCAAAACGCCTGCTCCTAGGAACAGACAAAATAAGCTTCACGGCCAAGGAACAGGAGAAACTTCCCACTGCGCATCACGACGCCCTAGTCATATCGCTCACTATAGCGAATTGCCTGGTAAAAAGGATACTGGTAGATAATGGAAGCTCCGGCAACATCATCTTCTAGGCCGCATACAAAGACCTGGGGCTGGAAGAAAGCGCCCTAACACGGAGGATAACCCCCCTTATAGGGTTCAGCGGAGAAGTCAAACAAACCGCCGAAAACGCCTGCTCCTAGGAACAGACAAAATAAGCTTCACGGCCAAGGAACAGGAGAAACTTCCCACTGCGCATCACGACGCCCTAGTCATATCGCTCACTATAGCGAATTGCCTGGTAAAAAGGATACTGGTAGATAATGGAAGCTCCGGCAACATCATCTTCTAGGCCGCATACAAAGACCTGGGGCTGGAAGAAAGCGCCCTAACACGGAGGATAACCCCCCTTATAGGGTTCAGCGGAGAAGTCAAACAAACCGCCGGGGAAGTAACCCTCCCCGTATACGCCGAAGGAGTCAACATGTCAACCAAGTTCCTCGTTGTTGACTGCGACTCGTCTTACAACATGATCCTAGGACGACCCTGGATTCACGGCATGGGGGCCGTCCCCTCGACTCTTCACCAAATGGTGAAATTCCTTACACCCTGGGGCATAAAGGCAATCAGAGGGGATCAGGAGTATTCCCGCTCCTGCTACCAGACCACTCTGAAAGGAAAGACCAAGGTCTTAGAGCAATTACAAATTAAGCCTCCGGCTCATCACATCAAGGAACCGGAGGTAGAGGAAAGGGACGACATGCCATTAACTGAAGGAGATCAGACCCGACACCTCATGATCGGCTCCAAGCTGACCGAAGGATTGAGAAGAAGACTGATAGACTTCCTCAGGTCCAAGTCTGACTGCTTCACTTGGTCCCACGCAGATATGTCTGGGATCAATCCAGAAATCATCATGCACAAGCTGCAAGTGGACCCCCTACATCAACCCGTCAAACAAAAGAGAAGGAAGTTTGCCCCCGAGAGAGACTCCATCATAAAAGATGAAGTCAAAAGCCTGCTTGGCGCGGGGTTCATTCATGAGGTGCAATACCCATAGTGGCTAGCTAACGTCGTCGTGGTCAAGAAAAAGAACGGGAAGTGGAGAGTCTGCATCGACTTCACGGACCTCAACAAGTCATGTCCAAAGGACCCCTTCCCGCTACCTCAAATCGACAAGATGGTGGACACCACCGCGGGGCACCAGCTGATGAGCTTCATGGGTGCGTTCTCCGGCTACAATCAGATACTTATGCTTCCGGAAGAACAGGAGAAAACATCCTTCATGACTTCCAGAGGGATCTACTGCTACAAGGTTATGCCCTTCGGCCTAAAAAATGCAGGATCAACGGCTGGTGAACATGATGTTCGTGGACCAAATCGGGAGAACCATGAAGGTCTACATCGATGACATTCTGGTCAAGTCCATGGAGGCGGAAGACCACATATCTCACCTGCAGCAAGCCTTCCCCACCCTCAGGAAGTATAACATGAAGCTCAATCCGGCTAAATGCTCATTCGGGGCCAGTTCTGGTAAATTCCTCAGGTACATTGTAACCCATCGGGGCATCGAGGCCAACCCGAAGCAAATCAGAGCCATTCATTCAATCCCTTCCCTGAAGAAAGTTAAGGAGGTTCAAAAGCTAACGGGAAGGATGGCGGCCTTGAGCAGATTCATCTCCTGATTCTCCGACAAATCTCATGCCTTCTTCGGAACCCTCATGAATCTGAAGGACTTCCAGTGGACGGGAGAGTGCGAATCTACTCTCCAAGAGCTAAAGTCATATCTCACCACTCCTCCTTTCCTATCCAAGCCACTGCTCGGTGAGGTCCTACTGTTATATCTAGCAGTCTCCGAACACGCCGTGAGCGCCGTCCTAGCTCGCGAGGAGGGAAACAAGCAGCCATAAATCTATTACGTAAGCAAGGCTCTCCTGGATACGGAGACCTGCTATAGCCATCTAGAGAAGCTGGCCTTAGCCCTGATAGTCTCCGCTCGCAAGCTCCGACTCTACTTCCAGGCTCATCCAATCGTGGTCGTTACCTCCTTCCCTGTAAAGTTGGTCCTCCACAAACCAGAAGTCTCCAGACGCCTAGCCAAATGGGCCGTGGAACTAGGGGAGTACGACGTAATATTTCGACCCGCCACAGCTATAAAGTCAGTGGTCCTAGCAGACTTCGTGGCTGATTTCTCCCCTGCCTTGCTCCTAGCTTTAAAGCAGGAGGTACGCCTCCAAGGCGAAACTAAGAAAGAGGGAGAATGGATCCTGCACGTTGATGGATCCAGTAATGTCAGAGGAGCTGGAGTGGAGATAGTGCTTACATTGCCAATGGGGAACATAGCCTCAAGGGCCGTGAGATGAAACTTCAAAGCAACCAACAACGAAAGCGAGTATGAGGCCCTAATCGTAGGTCTAACCCTCGCCCAATAAATGGCGGCAGAGAACATCCAGGTCTTCGGCGACTCCCAGCTGATAATCAACCAGGTACATGTAGAGTACTGTTTGAACCGAAAACGGTGTGTTTGTCGGATTCATACAATGGAGAATTTAAGAAATAGATTTCTTAGATTCTTGAGGCTTAAGAGAAATCAACATAGAATCAAATGGAAAATGAACATCAAAAAGAGTTTATTGATCAAAGATTGTATTACAAGTATGATTACAATTATAAAGCAAATTTAAGAATTCATAAACTCTATATAAGAAGTGTTCTAAAATGGAAGAACAGAGTGATCTTTTGTAATAAGGAGGTAGCTCCTTATTTATAGGCGAAAGATGTCTAGGGTTTCATAACGAATTGGGCCTAATTCAATGTCAAATTGGCCTAATCCACACCCAACAGCCCCCCCCCCCCCCCCCCAAGTTCGTTGAGAGAGACGAAATCGATCTTTGCGAATTTTACGAATAGGGTTTACTAGACAATTAACTAGGCGCATTCATGCCTATGATGATTTAGGCGAGTTTAGATTGAACTTGTGCCTAGTAAAAGGTGAGTTTGCATTAAACTCGTGCTTAGTGAAAAACGAGTTTACTGGACTCTTGCCGAGAGAAAGGTGAGTTTACTGAGAACTCGTGCCTAGTAGAAGGAGAGTTTCTGTAAACTCATGCCTAGCCAAGGGCGAGTTTTGTAAACTCATGTCTAACAATAAGCGAGTCGACCGCAAACTCGTGCCTAATAAAAAGCAAGTTCAATTTAAACTCGTGCCTAAAATACATGTTTTCCGAACTATTGCCGACCCAAAGTCTCGTGTTGAGATCGTGTGTGCCGAGCAAGTTGTTTGCGTGTATGTTCGTCAGGCTATGATAACGCTGAGAAACGTGCTGGTTTGTATCGCTTGTATTGCTTCTGACAAGCTCGTAGCTGAGAGCCATCTTTCGAAGCATGAGGACATGATGGTGGCAAAACGATCTCTGGTTCACAAAGGCATGGTCATGATTAGATTAATATAAAAAACCAAAAGAAAAACCAAGTTTTTTCTAACATTAAGCAAGAGGTGAAACTTGTTTTTACTTAATGCTCGTATGAGTTGCATATGATTGCAATAATAGATTATTTACTAAGCAATATGCAAAGGTTGTGTTTGATTGCAAACGATGAAGCAATTGAAGCTAGTTATCTCATGAAGGTTATTAGACACTTATCTTTGAAATGGATGATCATGAGCTGAGCATAAAGAGAGACCGAGCTTGTCATGGTCTATCAAACGTTCCTCTGTTTTCTTCTATTCCTTTCAGAGCTTGAATGCTTTTAGCAGTGGAGCTGTCTGTCGAAAACGTGGACAGTGCTCGGGCCAAGCAAGTGAACCTTCAAGCTTCTTGCTCTTGCCAAGCAAGTGAACCAATTGAACCTTCTTCTTGTCATGGAGGAACTCTCCTCCTATTCCCTCGCTCGTGCCAAGCAAGTGATGACCGTCCCGAGTACTGGGCGAGTCTTTGAGACTGAGCACAAGATGGTTGTGGTGACGAGGAGCGGAGCTTGAGATGACAGAGAGATGCAGAGCTGGTTACTTCAATTACTCGGAAATGGTGGTAATGGAGCTTGAACTCAACACTCATCTCCTTCTCGGAAGCTTCTCTGACTTCATCATACGTGGGCTTTGATGAAGGTGTGGTGACTGATGTCATTTCGTCAGATTCTTCATAAACCATGAAGATGAAGCGATCAATCAACGAAGCCGCTGGATCCACATCTTGGAATTCACTCGGTGCCAAGAAGTATGTTTTCCTCACTGAGGGTCAAACTCGAAGAGTTAGCTCTCACTTCCAAGGCGTCACATGATTGCTACTGTCCGAGAAGCCAAGCTTAATGACGGGTTGGAAGGCGTTTTGAGCGGTGAACAATCTTGTGAACTCAAGTGGGATCATAACATGGCAGTATTAAGCTGGAGCACGCCTTGTAAGGTGTCGCAGTCTTCAGTCCCACAAAGCGAGTCATGGCGAGAAGAAGCTGCTCGACTTTGGAGCTCAATTCAGTAAGAGTAGATCTTTGAAAAAAATAGCTCAAGTCGTCAATAAGCTGTCCTTGATGGAGCTTGAAAGATCAAGTTTTGAGCTTTGCCAAGAACAAGTCTTGAGCTTCGTTGTAATTTTCACAAGAGATCAAGTCTTCAGCTTGGTTGAGATGGCGAGATATCCAGAGATGCCGAGCCTGTGATGAGATGGTGATGAGCTCTGTGTATCAAGTGGTTGTTCATCTGACCAGACAAGCAGATGGCGAACATAAACTTATCTGGCCTCGACTTCCACTGAATCGCCTTCCTCCTAATCAACTTCTGATCGACTCTCCGGCAAAGAACGAGGCTCTCGGTTGATGCAGTGACAGTAACGCGTTCTGTGACATCTGTCGGACGCGAGAGGACTTCATGCCTGAGATCGATAGAGTTCGGTTCCAGAGAGAGGAGAGATCGGTTTCTGAAGATGGAGGGCTCCAGGATCCGGTTCGTGAGGTTGGGCTTGGAGCTTCGTCGAGTAGGTTTTGGAGATCGTCTTCTTCATTAGGCGATGAGTGTTTTTTTTTTCATCGTGGTTTTGGAGACTCATCTTCTTCCATAGTGGCCGTTAGTTTCTTCACCATTAGGTTTGATGACATGGAGAAGATCACCACTGTCTCGTGTGTGGCTCCGTCGTCGTTGCAGTGTGCCAAGTATGCAACTAGCAGCCATTGATGAAGCCTGAGCCAAGTCGGTATCTAGCCATTCCTGAGATGACGAGGTGATTGGTTCAGGATCCCTCTTTTCTTCTCCTTTTGTCTTGAGCCCTTACGATACATAGACAGCTTGTGACAACAGCGAAGAGATTGCTTCACCGGAATCCTCCACAAAAAGCTAAACCCAGAACACGTCTTCCTTTGTCGAAGCCTCTTCCATTACTGGGCACGAGCTTTGTCGTCGAATTAAACAGACACGATGTTGTCGTCTCTCCTGTTGTCTCCGAGCTCTTCGCGACTCTCACTTGACCTTGAAAGACCCAGTTCATCACAACACATCTGGGGATATCGTGTTTCACGGACTTGGAAGAAGCTCGAGCAGTCCGAGAAGAGCAGTCCCAGAAGTTTCACCGGCGGACCGAGACAAGATCAAGCTCGTGATCTTCGCCGAGATTAATTCCCGAGCTTTGTTGCAATCATTATGAACCAAAGAATGAGACGGCAAGCTGAGAATCTTCGGTTCGTTGGTGACATCAACAGCAAGTTTTCGAAGAAAGCTTCGTCCTTTCTCTAGACTCGTGTTTTTCCAGATCTTCTATCCTTTGGAATCAAAGAAGAAAGAATCGATTTTGGATTATTTTTTTTTAAACCTAGATCTAGGGTTTTTCCAAGTTTGATATGCCTTGAAGATAGTTTTCTTTGGACCCCTCCTTCTAGCGCCAACTGTTTGAACCAAAAATGGTGTGTTTGTCGGATTTATAAAATGAAGAATTTAAGAAATAGATTTCTTAGATTCTTGAGGCTTAAGAGAAATCAACATAGAATCAAATGGAAAATGAACATCAAAAAGATTTTATTGATCAAAGATTGTATTACAAGTATGATTACAATTGTAAAGTAAGTTTAAGAATCAATAAACTCTTTATAAAAAGTGTTCTAGAATGGAAGAACAAAGAGATCTTTTTTAATAAAGAGGTCGCTCCATATTTATAGGAGAAAGATGTCTAGGGTTTCATAATGAATTGGGCCTAATCCAATGTCTAATGGGACTTGAAGGATGATGTAAATCCACCCCAACAAGTACCAAGCAAAAGACGACAGCATGATCCAGTATTTGGCGGTCGTTCAGTGACTAATCAAGAAGTTCAAGAGCTGCAAGCTCACTCAAATCCCCCGGGAACAAAACTCACAAGTTGATGCCATAGCTAATCTAGGGTCAACCCTCGAAACAAAGAGCCAGGTGAGTATCCCCTTGCTCGTGCTTCAATGGCCAGCCACCCTGGAGGAACCCCCGTCAAAGGAGGTCTCAGCTGTTGAAGAAGGCGAAACCTGGATGACCCCCTTAGTCCGGTACCTGGAGGCCAACATTCTCTCGGAAGAACGCAACAAGGCCATGAAGATCAAGAAGCCAGCCGCAAGGTATTGTATCTCCCCGGAGAAGCTGTACCAGACATCTTTCTCTGGCCCGTACCTAAGGTGTGTCACACCCCGAGAGGCCGCTAGAATCCTTGTAGAACTACATGAAGGAAATTGTGGATCCCACTCTAGCGGCATAAGCCTGGTGCTCAGAGCCAGAAGGGCCGGTTACTACTGGCCCACGATGGCCGCCGACGCCGACAGACAAGTCAAGCACTGCAACCAATGCCAAAGGCACACTCCAGTTTCCAAGCTTCCCCCGGAGAACCTCAAGTCCATAAGCTCACCATGGCCCTTCAGAAAGTGTGGCATGGATATAGTAGGGAAATTCCCTATGGCGCCGGGGCAGAAGGTCTTCCTTCTGATAGTCACTGACTACTTCTCCAAGTGGGTCGAAGCAGAAGCGCTCAGCCGCATAACAGATCTCCAAATCCGCAAATTCCGGTGGACCTACGTAATCCCTCGCTTTGGGATCCCCCACGAGAATGTCACCGACAATGGACCCCAGTTCATGAGCCACAACTTTAAGGAGTTCTGCAAGGACTGGGGCATAAAACTAACTTTCGCCACACCCCGACACCCCTAGTGTAACGGACAAGCCGAGTCCACGAAAAAAACGTGGTGAACATGCTTAAAAAGTGACTGGAGGGCTCTCACGGGAACTGGGCGGAAGAACTACACGGAGTCCTCTGGGCCTACCAGACTACTCCCAAAACAGCAACATGGGAAACCCCCTACTCGCTAGTCTACGGCTCTGATGCCAATGTAACTACAAAGATGCACGTAAGAACAACGGTCTCCGGATCCACCTCTCAGGAGGAGAATAATGAGCTGATGGCGCAAAGCCTCGACCTTCTCGACGAAAAAAGAGAGGCCGCTCGGCAAAGATATTGGTCCTACAAGCAAGACATCGCCATGACGTACAACAATAAAGTCAGAACCAGGACCTTCCCGCATGGGGATTGGGTTCTTCGACGAGCTGAAAAAACAACGGGGAAATCACCCCCAGGTGGGAAGGACCCTATAAGGTCATTGAGGTGCGGAGTGCAGGCGCCTACAGGCTGCAAGATAGCAAAGGTAAAATACAACCCAACTGTTGGAACGCCCTGCACCTCAAAGCCTATCATTTTTAATAAGGTCCCCGGACCATGATTTCTATACAACTATATACTATTTAGGCATTATGATTTCCTACTCCTATGTATGCTAAACGTCTCCGGACAAAGCTAATAATAAGATAGTTCCGACTATAAAGGGAAATCATTATACTTAAAGGGGCATACGAGCTGGATCAGGTTTCCAGACACCCCCGATCCTGGCCAACCCTCGCAAAAAGTGGCACGACCAATCAAAACGGGTATGAGACATAAAGCAAGAATGGGTATGCGCAAGTGATATACTGGATATACCAAGAAAGATGTACGATCTAATGAAGCTACTATGAAATATTTACTCATGGGTGGGGCAAGCTCTTCTATTCTGGTTCATGGTTTATCTTGGAGTAAAGTGATGATTATGGAGTATTTAGAAGCTTAAAAGAGATTTCATCTGCGCTGACCATTAGAGGTCGATACGAAGAAGAAGCAATCGTTCGACGCACATCCAGTGCCGTCGATCAATACAGAAGAGAAGCCTCGACGATTGAAGATTATGATCGATCGATGTACATCCTGTACCATCGATCGATGTCGAGACGCGAGA
>NC_027752.1:30800675-30810069 GCF_000695525.1 Brassica oleracea var. oleracea
TTGTTTTAGCCTTGCTAACTAGAACATGAACCTAGGAATTAGCATGACTCAAGCATCCTTGACCATCTTGTCCTGAATCTAATTTGTCATGCTAGGACTGTTAGAGAGATGCTCACCGCTGATCTAGGAGACAAGTGAGCATTATCAACCTGCACCTAGGGCTTAGCTAGAAGCATCGATCGATATTGTCTTCTGACAATCGATCGATATTCCGAAAGATGTATCGATCGATATCCCTATACGATCATCGATCGATACTTTCTTGTGATCAAAAGACGACAGTTGAGATCCAAGATCTAGTTAGTTAACCAGTGAAACATTGCCATCGCTGATCACTGTGATTAAGGAGTTGAGCTCTAATATATCATGCATGCAACTGATAGGCATCTATAGGATTATAATCTCCAACACCTGAATAGAAACCTTGCATCTAATATCTTCCAATAAGTTACACCCCCAATCATCTTGTTAGTCGAGCAATAGACTTGCTCAATTAGGATTGCTATTTACTTTTAAACCATAAAACAACAAACACTTAGAATTAATAAATTGATTACATTTAATAGGTTCCCTAGCTCCTTGTGGATTCGATCCCTAAGTACTGCAACTAAACCTCTTATTTGAGAGAGTAATTCACTCCTTAGGGTAATTTGGGTGGTATCAGCAAGCCCGAGTATGCTGTCATAACTACCCAAAACCCCTGTGCAGCCTAAGGCGCATCAGGGTTCCTAGAGTACCAATGTGAAATAAAGGGAACAATCTAAATCTTGCTTCTCCAGACGTGGAAAGCAGCGTAAGCCTGGAACTTGGGTCATAACACCCACACCAGCACCCTCTAAGCCTGTCAATGACTTCCTGCAGAAGTAGAATACAACATAGGAACTCGATAGTGGCCAGCTTCCAAGAGGAAGAATGCGAAATCCAAACAGCTACGGGTAGTAGTCTTCCCTAGGAACGCAGAGTACGGTCCCCGCGAAAAACAAAACATTCCGGGTTCCCAAGGAACTTCAGGTCCTTATGCAAGCCCCCGATCTAAAGAGGAAACCCAAGGTTCCCCAAACGATCCCGGGTCCTATGCATAAAATCTAAGGAAGAACCTCCGGGTTCCCCTATAGCCTCCGGGTTCCAATCAAAGATCTCTGGGTCTAAGGAATAACCTCTGGGTTCCTATATGGCCTCAGGGTTCCAAAGATAAAAAAAGAAGCTAGAACCCATGTGCAGCCTAGGGCGCATCAGGGTCATTACAACTTCAAAGAACCTCCGGGTTCCATCTCCGGATCCAAACCTCTGGGTTCCAACACGGCCTCAAAGGCCTAATACGATTTTAGAAAAAAAAGGATAGAACCCTTGTGCAGCCTAGGGGGCATCAGGGTCATTACATCCCTAAAGAACCTCCAGCTTCCCATGCGACCTCAGGGTCCAAATAAACTAGAGTCCTGATACAATCTCCGGATCTAAAGGAAAACTTTGTACTCTCATGCGACCTCAGGGTCCAATCACAATCACGGAAACCTTCGGATTCCAACCACGATCTACGGATCTATCATAGAATCTCTGGATTCCTACATCGCCTCCGGGTCCCAGTCTCGGTCCCATGATCTAGAGAAAAGACCTCAGGGTCCCGAACAAAGACCTCATGGTCAAGGGGAAACTCCGGGCTCCTCCACGACCTCCGGATCCTCAAACGACCCCGGGTCTTCATGCAACGTCCGGGTTACAAGACCAATCTCCAGACTCCAACAGTCCACATTCTTCTTAAAGAAAAAGCATGCAAAGCAAGAGAGGAGCAACAGCAAGGAGTAAGTAAAAGGGAAAACAATGAACCATGATTATTCATAAAATCAAGGGGGGCTATAAAGAGCCTTTATTTAAAGGAAAGCGGAAAAATCCAAAGTCTCAAAAGATAAAAATATCATTCAGAAAGAAGGCCCCTCCGAGAAGCGCGACCCTACAACAGATCTTGGGGTTGCAGCCTGGGAGAAGCTCCCCGATTGATGGTTAAACCCCCCGGACGGGAATAGATGACGCCGATACTCTTCTTCCGGATTCCAATGTTCCACGCGTTTCCCCAGCCATTCCTTCATAAGCTCCCATCTAGCCGCAGCTTTCACTTGCTGAACAAGTAGGTCTTGGCGAGCCATCATGTCTTGTACTTGGCCACGAAGAAGGAGTATCTCGCTAGTCATTCTCCGGTAAGCTGCTACCAGAAAGTCATGGTTAGGCATAATCTCGGCGCTTGTTGATAAGATGGAAGACAGACCCCCAGCCGATAAAGCAGCCCTCGCTAGTCTTGGTGGAGGGGTGTAAGAAAGACGCCGCCTCCGCGCTTTAGTCTTCTGATGCTCGTCATAGACAACTGACACCAGGAGCCTCGCCACGTTCCCTAATAAATATATATTGTAAGAAACAAACAAGACAGAGTCTTACCAGAAAGAAGGGGAAGGCTTATCCCAAACACGACTATGACGCAAGGCCTCCCTGCTCACCAAAAAGGTCACCCAGCAGAATCATCGAGGAATTCCCATTATAAGTTTCGCCACTGCTTCTATAGTGAAGGAAACCAGGCGAGACACATCTGACAAAGCCAGAGTTAAAACATCAAAATCAGGCTCCCGAAAGGATGGTAAAATTCAAAACTCGGAAGAAGAACTTACCGACGGTACGTCAAGACGTAGGATAACCCACCGGCTCCTGAATCTTCACAAACACGTACCGACAGTTCCAGCCATCTCCAAAGGGGTGATTACCCCTGACACCCCTCGGAGGTTCCTCGACCAGGGGGGCGCCATCATGAGATCGAAGGTGATAGAATCCCTCTTTGTTCACGAAAGGAGCAAAGTAATAAGAGAAAAAAATCTCATGCACCCTGACAGAAAATCCGTGGAGTTCTCCGAGTACTTGGATAGCCATTAAAGTCCTCCAGGTCTGGGGAGTAAGTTGAGAAGGACAGAAACCGAAGAAATATGACACTTCGCCTATTAGAGAAGGAATAACGCCCCAGAAGCCTGCTTCCAGATATGCCTCATAGACAGGCACCTCACCCGCTCCCCCATCTGGAGTGCGTTCAAAATCAGTCAGAATCCTCATCCCCACCGAAGGATGAATCGCGTACGTCCTCCTCATATTAGCCAGATCCCCCTCTCGGATCTCAGAACGGGGACCGTCGTCGAAGAAACAAGAACGGAGCCTTCTCAGGGGTGCCATCGGAACCACTTCACTATCAGTCTCCGGAGCGTCCCCCCAAGAAGGAACAGGCGATGAGAAAGGATCGGTGAAAGAACGACGCGGCCTTGGACGACCACCCACGAGTGAGGACGGA
Organism: Brassica oleracea var. oleracea; assembly: GCF_000695525.1. Lineage (NCBI taxonomy): Eukaryota > Viridiplantae > Streptophyta > Magnoliopsida > Brassicales > Brassicaceae > Brassica > Brassica oleracea. The sequence continues at coordinate 30,803,995 of NC_027752.1, forward strand.
AACGAGAGCAGCTCGGGATTCATCTTTCGTAGCTTGGAATCAGCGCTAGAGGTGGGTTGAAGCCAGCTAGGAGGTATCATGAATCCTTATTTATATCCGGGTCATTCCCTTTTCCGCGGGATCAGAAAAGGAAATAAGGAGGTTTCAAATATCCTGAAGAATCCCTGACATAAAGGATAAAAGGAGAAAAGGAAACCCGATCTCTGCAGAAAAAGGGAAATCTTTCCTACAAAAAGGAAAATGCACGCTTTTGAAAGAATAAAACGAGCATCTAGTATCATCAACTGTACGGGCCCCAGTGTTGGGGCCAAAAACGGACACAACGAAGTTAACATACAAATATCCGTAAAAATCAGCATGAACGTTTTTACGAAAATTATTCTTCGTAGAGATTACTTTTACGAAGAATCTTGCGGTGAAATATTGCACTAGTCTTGGTTCATTCATCGAAACTAAACACTTGTAGCCCAAGAACACGTTCATGGAACATCGGAAAAGGATCCAAACAAGGTCGCCACATAGAAATCGACCCGCGAACGAGCCGGTCGCTACGTAGCAACCGACCAAGCTGTCCGGTCGGTCGCTACGTAGCGGCCGACCAAGCCATCCGGTCGGTCTCTACGTAGCGATCGACCCGCAAACGAGTCGGTCGCTATGTAGCAACCGACCAAGCCGTCTGGTCGGTCGCTACTCGGACATCGATCAACGGGTACGACCCAAAACCGTGCATTCTCGTCTGTTCCTCAATGCTACCTCCCGTGTACCGCATATTCTCCCTCGCATCATTCCGATCAGAGTTACCATCGAAACTTTACGATAAAAACCACGAGAACTTGTTTTTATCTAAAAGAAAATCGTAACAAATGTTTCATGTCGAAAGACGGTCAACGAGGTATAAAACGCGACTAGAAGCCCACTTACGATTCTTTAAGAATGAGCATGTAGATACTATGGCGGTTTACGTTTTTATTTTATAAAATAAAATAATAGATAAGTTTCCGGAGAAAAAATGTTAAGTTTCTGCGGATTAACCTGACGATCGGAAAGGACAGAATATCTCCATTTTTCACTTAAGACGGCTTAAGGGCATGAAGGGAAAAGCTAAAACCGACCTTGGAGGAGAATATAAGGAGTCCTAGGCGAGAGGCACAAAAAGAACTTTTTCAGAGCAAACTTAGCACTTAGAGCAATTTTAGGCAACTTTCTGTTTTTGTTATTCGAGCTGCGACTCAATTAGGTCTTGCAGTCTTAGAGTTTTAGAACTAGGAATCTCGCCGACAGCTCTCGTAGCCCAGGCTCTTACCTTGTTGTAACGCTCAAACACGGATTCGGAATAAGATCTATTTTGCTCTCTTTTCGAATTCTTATTTTTCTAGTCTCTATTTCGTATTCTGATTGCTTGGCGTGTGGCTTAGCAGATATCCAGGACCTCTGGAAAATTAGGGTTTTCCTAACTTTCCTCGACCAGGGGGGCGCCATCACGAGATCGAAGGTGATAGAACCCCTCTTTGTTCTCAAAAGGAGCAAAGTAATAAGAGTATAAAATCTCATGCACCCCGACATAAAATCCGTGGAGTTCTCCGAGTACTTGGATAGCCATTAAAGTCATCCAGGTCAGGGGAGTTAGTTGAGAAGGACAGAAACCGAAGAAATATGACACTTCGCCTATGAGAGAAGGAATAACGCCCCGGAAGCCTGCTTCCAAATATGCCTCATAGGCAGGCACCTCACCCGCTCCCCCTTCTGGAGTGCGTTCAAACTCATTCGGACTCCTCATCCCCACCGAAGGATGAATCGCGTACTTCCTCCTCATATTAGCCAGATCCCCCTCTCGGATCTAAGAATGGGGACCGTCGTCGAAGAAACAAGAACATAGCCTTCTCAGGGGTGCCATCGGAACCACTTCACTATCAGTCTCTGGAGCGTCCACCCAAGAGGGAGCCGGAGATGAGAAAGGATCGGTGAAAGAATGACGAGGCCTTGGACGACCACCCACGAGTGAGGACGGAAACGAGAGCAGCTCGGGATTCATCTTTCTTAGCTGGGAATCAGCGCTAGAGGTGGGTTGAAGCCAGCTAGCAGGTATCATGAATCCTTATTTATATCCGGGTCATTCCCTTTTCCGCGGGATCAGAAAAGGAAATAAGGAGGTTTCCAAATATCCTGAAGAATCCTTGACATAAAGGATAAACGGCGGAAAAGAAACCCGATCTCTGGAGAAAAAGGGAAATCTTTCCTACAAATAGGAAAATGCACGCTTTTGAAAGAATAAAACGAGCATCTTGTATCACCAACTGTACGGGCCCAGTGTTGGGCCAAAAACGGACACAGCGAAGTTAACATCCAAAATCCGTAAAAATCAGCATGACCGTTTTTACGAAAAGTATTCTTCGTAGAGATTACTTTTACGAAGAATCTTGCAGTGAAATATTGCACTAGTCTTGGTTCATTCATCGAAACTAAACACTCGTAGCCCAAGAAGACGTTCATGGAACATCGGAAAAGGATCCAAACAAGGTCGCCACGTAGCGATCAACCCGTGAACAAGCCGGTCGCTACGTAGCAACCGACCAAGCTGTCCGGTCAGTCGCTACGTAGCGGCCGACCAAGCCATTCGGTCGGTCTCTACGTAGAGATCGACCCACGTACGAGTCTGTCGCTATGTAGCGAACGACTAAGCTGTCTGGTCGGTCGCTACGTAGCGACCGAACTGTCTCGGACATCGATCAACGGGTACGACCCAAAACCGTGCATTCTCGTCTGTTCCTCAATGCTAGCTCCCGTGTACCGCAGTCATATTGTCCCTCGCATCATTCCGATCAGAGTTACCGTTGAAACTTTATGATAAAAACCGCGAGAACTTGTTTTTATCAAAAAGAAAATCGTAACAAACGTTTCATGTCGAAAGACGGCCAACGGGGTATAAAACGCGACTACAAGCCCACTTACGATTCTTTACGAATGAGCCTGTAGTTACTATGGCGGTTTATGTTTTTATTTCATCAAATCAAATAAAAGATAAGTTTCCGGAGAAAAAATGTTAAGTTTCCGCGGATTAACATGACGATCGGAAAAAATGGAATATCTCCATTTTTCACATAAGACGGCTTAAAGGCAGGAAGGGAAAAACTAAAACGACTTTGGAGGAGTATATAACGAGTCCTAGGCGAGAGGCACAAAAAAGAACTTTTTCAGAGCAAACTTAGCACTTAGAGCAATTTTAGGCAACTTTCTGTTTTTGTTATTCGAGCTGCGACTCAATTAGGTCTTGCAGTCTTAGGGTTTTAGAAGTAGGAATCTCGCCGACAGCTCTCGTATCCCAGGCTCCTACCTTGTTGTTGCGCTCAAACACGGAATCGGAGCTCAAACACGGAATCGGAATAAGATCTATTTTGCTCTCTTTTCGAAATCTTATTTTTCTACTCTCTATTTCGTATTCTGATTGCTTGGCATGTGGCTTAGCAGATATCCAGGACCTCTGGAAAATTAGGGTTTTCCTAACTTTCCTTATTTAAACGGAAATCGACAGTGCTAATTTCGGTTCACACTGTTTGGCGCTAGAAGGAGGGGGGAGGGTACGGATCAATCTAACTCTCGGCCACAACACGCTCAACCAGACATGTCAACTGACGACACGAATAACATGTAGACTCCTCTCAACGGAGGAAGCAACAACAATCAAAACACTCCAGAAGCAGCCGTGTCTGCGGCCAACGCAACAGCTAACGCCGCGACGCTCGAGGAGTTCAAATAGATGTTCTCTGCCCACGAAAAGAGGTCAGAAGAACAGTACAAGATCGTGGGTACCTTGACGAAAAAGGTCTAAACCTTAACGGCAAGAACCCGTGTAGTCCTCCCTCGCGGATCTACGAAAATCTGCGGAAGAAAACTCGACTTGACGAATCCGCTCGACATGCCTGGAACATGGCGGGAACGTCTTTTGGGTAAAAACTCCAGCTAAACATCCCCTACTGAGAAACGGAACTCTAAAAACCCTCTATCCCCCGCAAAGGACACAGAGGTCGATGAAGTCGAGCATGTCGACTTGGATCCCAGCGACGTTTCCAACGACACGGAAGAGGACGCTGACATACATCCAAGGAGAACCAGAAGCCGATCGGCTCGGGAAGATTCTCCAATTGATAAGCCGATGACGGAAGAAGAGGAAAACCTCTACTGGGTCGAAGAGGAAGAGTTAGCCGAAAAACAAACCGAGATCACTCGCGGCAAACACCGACAAGCTCGGATCTGCTGGCGAAAAATCGAACATACGCGACCTTCGCGATTACATAACTAAACCTGCAGCAGAAGTAAGGGGCGTGAAATCCCATATCCATCATTACTAAACCTTCGCGATTACTCGAGGGAGCTCGGAAAACACCTTTCACTGCTCGCATCTTGGATACCAAGGTATCTGACCCGGGAAAAATCAAAGTACAAAAATACTATGGTACGGCTGATCCTAAAGCGCTTCTTCTAGCCTACCATATCACGATGGGAAGGGCCAGACTGAAGGAGAGCGAGAAAGACGCCGGCTACTGCCGTCTGTTCGTCAAAAATCTGGAAGGAGCAGCGCTCGAATGGTTCGCACGCCTTAAGCGAAACTCCATCGGAAGTTTCCGCCAGCTCGCATAGGAATTTGTCAAACAGTATTCTATGTTCATAGATAGAGAAACATCCGATGTTGATTTCTGGAGTCTATCCCAGAGGGAGGACGAACCTCTCCGCGAGTTCATAAGCCGATTCAAGCTGGTTATGTCAAGGGTTAGCAGAATAAGCGACAAGGTTGATGTGACCCAGATTGAGCATCGACCGGCTCGGATCATGGATACGGCCCAAGGTGGCGTTCTTGTCAACCAGCTCGACCAAACCGAGGTTTTCATGTCAGATCATGCCAGTCTTGCTGCCTGTGATAGTCCATCTGATCATTCCGTCCATGCTGATCATAATTTCCCATTGGATCGTGCTGATCAGAACGTTCGTACCCTCCCATCCGATCACCCCGACCGTACCGCATGCACCGGCGACTGTGCTGATGATCTCGTCTCCCTGTTCGATCCGAACATGGACTTGTCCTTTGGATATTTTTATAAGGCAAGGATCCTTAAGATTTCAGAAGACTTGGGCCACGTTGGAATTAAACTTGTCCGATCAGAACGTCCCGCGGCCTTTGCAGAACGTCGCGCGGCCCATGTTGATCATCCCGCCCATGTGTTGATCCTTTCCTCCTTGGACACAGCCAGCTCGGATGAATCTGGACAGGAGCCGAACAGTTATCTTGACTAGTCTTCTCCAATTTTTGTGCCTTAACTAGATCTAGTCAAGTTTATATTTTCTATGTCTTGTTATTCTACATTTCTCATTAATGTCTTTGACTACAAAACTCTATAAGTATGTAACCCCTTCCTTTGGAAATAATAATCGATTTTTCTTTCTTTTTATTAGTTTAACTCCCTTTGGTCTTTGCTTAGAACATTTCTTAGTTTCTTGGTGAGTTATCTCCTAGTTTCGATCCTTCTTTTGTTGGACCGGTGCGTCACATCCGGCAACGATCGAAGTCTGGTAGTATCAAGAGGTCTTTCCGCAGCCTTTTGTGTCACCATTCATCCCATCTAGTTCTCCTTTGGAGTTCATATCCATTCCTTATCAATTCGGTTGAGTGTCCGTTCCTTAGGGTTCTTCAAATTAGAACACCTCTTAGTTTCTTGGTGAGGTTATCTCCAAATTTCGATCCTTCTTTTGTTGGACCGGTGCGTCACATCCGGCAACGATCGAAGTCTGGTAGTATCAAGAGGTCTTTCCGCAGCCTTTTGTGTCACCATTCATCCCATCTAGTTCTCCTTTGGAGTTCATATCCATTCCTTATCAATTCGGTTGAGTGTCCGTTCCTTAGGGGTCTTCAAATGGTATCAGAGCCACTCAACCGGTACTATCTATCCATCTTTCTCATCTTCCATTTCTATACACTTCTTCTTCATCTTTTTATCTCAAATCTGGGCCACTACCTTATCTATCGCCATTCTTCTATTAAAAAAAAAAAAAAAAAAAAAAAAAAAAAAAAAAAAAAAAAAAAAA
>NC_027752.1:30810105-30816739 GCF_000695525.1 Brassica oleracea var. oleracea
GGTGGAAGAGAAATCCTGCTGGCTGAGGAGAAATCCAGCCTTGGAGTGGTTAATACGGATTTCAAAACCAATTCTCTTATCTTTCTATCTTGTGTTCATCTCTTGCTTGCTTGGAGAAATCCATTGGGTTATTTGATTTGTTCTCTTAGAACTTTGAGAGGAGATTCTTGAGTGACCACTAAAATCTGAGAGAAACAATTGTGTGGGTGAGATCAAACACTTGAGAGTGTGAGGATTATTTTTATTTGTTAACCTTCTGTGTTGAGAATTTTCAGGTTAAGATGTTTGAAGCTGATCAAAGAAGGCTTTTCAGTCAGTTTGAAGTCCGGGAGTTTTGTGACAACCTTGTGGAGGGTGTGGTGAAAGCCCTCAAAGACGTCAGTAAGATCCAAAAGAAGAGAACAACCACACGTGCACCTGTAGCTAAGCCATCCTTATTCATCAATGAAAAACCCAAAGGTAAATCTGAAAACAACCTTGAAGATCTAAAAGATTTTTCAGATTCTTTACCAATTTTTGGTGAGTATGATGAAGAGCTGATTGAAAGTTTGATGATTTGTGAGGATAATTGTTATCTTTCTTTTCTAGAACCTGATTTTATGTTTGATAAAGAACAGACTATTTCAAAACTAACCTTTTTGCAACCAGAGCATCCGAGTAGTCTTGTTATATTTTCATAGGATTTTGAGGAAAAGCCACTCGACTACCCACATGAAGGACCGCTTCTTGGCACCAGGAAACCCATTGACGTTGATCTATATCCCATCTTTTATGAGGAAGATGATCACTTGGACGAACTTGGTCCAACCTTCGATGAGAAAGCACTAAGCATCACGCCCATCATCATGGAGAACCGACTTTTCTTTGATCCCGGCACAACTCCTACGCCTTTGTCCAAAGAGCACTGTAAGGAACTTTGTATCATCAGTTTTGTGCCTGATATGTTTGATAAAGTCAGTTCCAATGACATAAAACGTTCTGGTCTTGATCATCTTGAAAAGTCATTTGAGCTTGATTTGCAACAACTAGTTTTCTGCTCTAGAAAATCGTTTGATTCATTTGTCTTCAAAGAAAATAGCTTTAGTCTGAGATCTTATGGACATGAACTGATCACTAGAATTTTGTTTGCATCCTCATATGCTTTGGACGATTTTATGGTTAGCACATTGCTGGAACAGAATTCACATAAAGCTGAAAACGATTTTTGTGATTCTGTTTTGAAGTATGATATCTTGTGTGTTCAAAATGAAAGACCTTGCCTTGTGTTGAAATCATTGCTTAAGAATTATGTCACTTTGAGCTTTGATGATATTTGGGTTTACAACACATTCTTTGAAAAACATATTAAGCCTTTGATAAGTGATTCTCAATCTGAACTTACTCTTTTGTGTTCTGATTTTGAGAAGGAAAGGCACGTTTTGAAAATGTTCAATATTATTTTGTGCCTTGATGCCATTCTGGTCTGTAATGCTTACTTATATGTGATCTTTGAAAGGCTGAAACGTGTGCTACATGTTCTAGGGAAAGAAACTTTGATTTCTTATTTGAACAAGTACATGTCTTGCACATATGATCCTGGTATTCTAGTTTCTGTGCTGAGTGTCCTGGATAAACAGGTTCAGTCTCAAAGAAGTGTAAGGAACAAAAGCATAGACCATGCTTATCAGCCTAAGATTTGGAGATGGAAGTACTTGAGGAAAACAACTTCAAAACTCCAAGGAAGTGTCTCTCCAAATTTATCCTTCATTGAATTGTACTTGTTCTTTTTGTCTGAGTCATTTTGTTTTGATTCAGGTAAAATGGAATTGAGGACAAATCCTTTTGAAGAGGGAGAGTATGATGTGACCCAGATTGAGCATCGACCGGCTAGGATCATGGATACGGTCCAAGGTGGCGTTCTTGTCAACCAGCTCGACCAAACCGAGGTTTTCATGTCGGATCATGCCAGTCTTGCTGCCTGTGATAGTCCATCTGATCATTCCGTCCATGCTGATCATAATTTCCCATTGGATCGTGCTGATCAGAACGTTCGTACCGTCCCATCCGATCACCCCGACCGTACCGCATGCACCGGCGACTGTGCTGATGATCTCGTCTCCTTGTTCGATCCGAACATGGACTTGTCCTTTGGATATTTCTCTAAGGCAAGGATCCTTAAGCTTTCAGAAGACTTGGGCCACGTTGGAACGCAATTTGTCCGATCAGAACATCCCGCGGCCTTTGCAGAATGTCCCGCGGCCCATGCTGATCGTCCCGCCCATGTGTTGATCCTTTCTGCCTTGTACACAGCCAGCTCGGATGAATCTGGACAGGAGCCGAACAGTCATCTTGACTAGTCTTCTCTATTTTCCGTGTCTAGACTAGATCTAGTCAAGTTTATATTTTCTATGTCTTGTTATTCTACATGTCTCATTAATGTCTTTGACTACAAAACTCTATAAGTATGTAACCCCTTCTATTGGAAATAATAATCGATTTTTCTTTCTTTTTATGAGTTTACCTCTCTTTGTTCTTTGCTTAGAACATTTCTTAGTTTCTTGGTGAGGTTATCTCCAAGTTTCGATCCTTCTTTTGTTGGACCGGTGCGTCACATCCGGCAACGATCGAAGTCTGGTAGTATCAAGAGGTCTTTCCGCAGCCTTTTGTGTCACCATTCATCCCATCTAGTTCTCCTTCGGAGTTCATATCCATTCCTTATCAATTTGGTTGAGTGTTCGTTCCTTAGGGTTCTTCAAAGGTGGCCATAGACGCACTCAGAAAAACGCTCTGGTACATGTCAAAATTCAGAAAATGGATAACCCTCGACAAACCGCGAACAATCCAATACGCCCTTCACAAGGCAACGAACTACATCAAAATCGAAGAGGAAACGAAAGTTTTGTTGCAAAAACATAGGCCGACAAAAACGTCCTCGAAATATGCAGACCAAAAGACAAAAAAGAAAAACTCTCGTAACGACAAATACGTCCATTCCGAGGGGGAAGAACTTCAAGGTGCGCATTACTACGCAATCAACTTGGAACAAGGCAGAACCTCAGGCAATACGTGGACTCGCAATCCAAGATACGACGAAAACACCTTCTGCGAGTTCCACCAGACCCGAGGGCACTCGACGACCAACTGCAAAGTCTTGGGAGTGAGGCTGGCCGCAAAGCTACTAGCTGGAGAGCTCTCCGAAGTAACCAGCGTTAAAGATCTCATCCTTGAGACCAATCGTCCTCCAAAGACCGACAAAAATCCAACCGCGGAAAATTCTCCTCGGAGAAATCAAGCGGGGGAAAACGCGAAAGGAGATCGGACGACAAAGGAAACGATAACAATCGTCACAGAATGAATATGATCATCGGAGGATCACAGTACTGCAACGACACGGTCTCGGCCATCAAGGCCTACCAGCGAAAGGCCGAGTCAAGTGCAAATTGGCCTACATGGTCTCCTCCCCGGGATGGATGAAGCGACTCGATAACTTTCACAGAAGAGGAAACCGGCGGAATCGATCAACCCCACTGCGATCAGCTCGTCATACTTCTCGTCGTCCAAGACCTGGAGCTTGCAAGAGTCCTCATTGAAACGGGGAGCACGGTTAACGGCATCTTCCGCGATACACTAAAGAGGATGAACATCGAACTCGGGTAAGTCGCCCCAACACCGAAACCATTGACGAGTTTTTCGGGCGAAACGTCAATGACTCTCAGATCAATCCGGCTACCGGTCATGGCCAAGGAAGTCACCAAGATCGTCGACTTCGCGGTGGTCGATCATCCCGCCATCTATAACATGATCATGGGAACCCCTTGGCTGAACACCATGAAAGCTGTTCCGTCTACATATCACCTGGGCATCAAATTCCCGAACCAGAGCGGGTTTGCAGCCATCTGGGGTTCTTAGAAACAGTCGCGACTTTGCTTTCTCGCAGAGCATAAGTTAAGACAAACCACAACTACCTCAATGGTAAATCACAAACGCACGAAGTTACCCCAGCCCTTGGCTGAAAACACTTCAATGAAAGATGACTCGACATCGTCTACTGAAGCAAACGCCTCGGACATCGAAACTCAGCCTGATTCTGAAGTTAACGCTATCACTCATCCGGAGAAGAAAAACCCGGACAAAGACATTGACCCTGCCATAGTCACGACGATTAAGGCGGTCAACACCGCAACAACCGCCGAGTAAAAACACTTGTGGCATGAAATAGAACAACGAGATGGCTTGATCCTCGAAGGGGGTACGTAGGCAGCTCATCGAAAGACGAGTTCAGCTATCCCCCTCTCTAAAAAGGGGGGGGGGAGTGCGTACGTATACTCGTATACTCCCACGTTTTAAAACATGCATTATTGTACTCGAGCTTTTTATAACTTTTAGTACAATACGCATTTTATGAACTCTTACGCTTCAGCTACGCAAAAAGTCTCAGGACACGCTCAAAAAATCTCTACAATCATTAAATTCTTGTCAACGGCCGTATTTGGTCCAAATCGCAAAACATCCGCGAACCTTTCAGAACTAAAAAAAATGTATAGTCTTCAAAACAACAGCAAGACGTCGCCAAAGTTAGAATCAAGACTATACGAACAACTGTTCAAACGCGGCCATAAAATTTTCAACGAATACTCACATCCTGCTCGTCAATTGGCCCTGACGAACGCATCAGCCGTCTTAAACAAACGCACCCTGATCATTCTTCTCAAAAAAGATGAGCCTCAAACATCCGACACAAGGATAAAAGCGCACTATATAAAAAAATCCGAAATTTTGGTCGATCACTTCTAGTTGGCTTAAAAATTGTCTCTGGAGAGATGTTCGATTCATGCCATACAAGTCATATAAGCCGAGAACCTATCACGGACTTTAAATCTGTACGAATCAGGTTAAAATCGCAACATGAAAATTGATAGCCGGATAGTCACTGCATAAACCTTAATCCCGAAAGTAAACCTAGGTCTTGCCCTAAACCCAGCACACTGGTCTCTAACATCTCAAGACATGATATCTAAAAAATGATACGAGATCTTAAACCATGTCTCTCTGTCCATATCTTAACGTTCATAAGTAATTTTTACGAAAATTCACATCTCGAGCAAACCAACAGATTGAACGTCTCGTTAGAAGTAAATATGAGACGACAACTCATATTTATTTCAGACATACTTAGAACAAAGTAGTTCGACAAATGTTGATCATATATAAAACCGCAGAGCGGTAGGGATTCGAAACCACCAACGGCCAGTCCCGATAAAAACAAAGCGGCCAAACAGGCCCACACAAAGTCTCAACATAAAGGCCACACTCGGCCAGATACAGATAATAAAGGCCACACTCGGCCATAAACACAAGATAAGGGGAAAACCGCTCCCCGTCAAATACTAACTTCGAGCCTCATCAAACTTAAAATTCCCGGACATGGAAGGTCTGAACCCATCCGCGGGATACTCAACTTCCTCGTCATCACCAGCATCCTCGGTCGCGACCCCCTCTGTATCGGGAGAAACCAGGATGGGATACCAGAATCCCAGAATCCTCCTGTCGATCGGGGGAATAAGCGCCTCTGCATGGGCATGACCATTCATGCCACCTTTCATGGTTGCCATCTCATCCTCGAAAACGAAGTCCTCCGTCTGCGTCTTCCAGAGGGTACCAACTGAACCACGACATTCGCGAAAATCGCCCACCAAGGAATAAGCCTCCTTAAGGTTGCCATACTCGGCCTTGAACCGATAAGCACGGTTTCTCATCACCTCGACAATCTCTCTCCTACCTTTCCTCTCCGCTTGACGGACGGCCCAGTCGTAATCCTTGGCAAGCTTTGAATCTCGCTCTAAAATTTTGTTTTGCATACGTGCAAGGTCCTTTTCAGCTTTCTCCTCTCTGAAGCGATAAACCATGGCCTCCCCGTGGCTCGCCTCAAGGGCTAAGCCAAGCATGTTCAGACCCTGCAAAAATGACTAACGTGTTAAAAAAAAAAAGGAAAAGCGCATGATTCTATCAGCAAAATTCCTAAAGAAGAAAAAAACTTACACCATTGATTATGCGAGAGCCTTCTGCAACTACCTAGGACCTTCCCATTTCGTCCACGGACGAAGGAGGATTGTTGGGGTCAAATACGGTTAGTTCGAAATCAACGGCTATGATTATTTCTTATTCACGGATTTCTCGCAAAACATTCACTGAAAGAAAGATCAGAAGTGAACGACCGAGCGAATCCCGCACAAAAGCCACTCGCCGGAGAGCTGAACCGTCATGCGGGTCAGCTCGCCGATGAGCCCAACCATCACGCCAGTCAGCTCGCCGGCGAGCTGAACCGCGGTGTGGTTGCACTCGCCCGGCGAGCTCAGCCACCGCGCCGGTCAGCTCGCCGGCGAGCTGAACCGCCGTGTGGTTGCACTCGTCCGGTGAGCTCAGCCACCACGCCGGTCAGCTAGCCGGCGAGCTGAGCCGTCGCGTGATTGTGTTTGCCGGCGAGTTCGACCGTCACGCGAGTCGGCTCGCCCGGCGAGCCCGACCTGATCCCGGCCTGACCGACTTACTTCGACTCTCGTATCTTCCGTATAGCTGTGATATCCAACCTTCAGGACCATAAACTTCTCGTTTCGCTTCGATTAAAGTTATTCTCGAAGTTTTATGACCAAAACCT
>NC_027752.1:30817229-30818153 GCF_000695525.1 Brassica oleracea var. oleracea
GTTATAATCGACGGTGTGAATTTCGGTTCCCACAGTTTGGCGCTAGAAGGAGGGGGGGGTTTGACGAATTCTCTAACTCAAAAATCACTAAAAGGTAAAAGACACAGGATGTCCGCTCCAGCAGCTAACGATGTCGTTTCTTTCAAGGACCGGGCAACGGCCGATCAGGCCAAACCCCACAACGATCTCCTTGTCATCGAGCTAACAATCCAGGACATCGACGTAGCGAGAGTGTTGGTCGACACCAGATGCTCGGCCAATATTATCTAGAAAACCACCCTCGAAAGAATGGAGATTGATCTGTGCGCCGTTACGGAAAGACCCATCCCGATATTCGGACTCTCGGGAAATGCTACTATGACTCTCGGCTCGATCGACCTCGTTGTCAAAGCCGGGAGCGTCACCAAAGTCATGGAATTCTTAGTCATCGACCGCCCAACATCGTACAACATGATCGTCGGTACTCCATGGCTGAATTCCATGCGAGCGATCCCTTCGACATTCCATCTGCACCTTAAGTTTCCAACCCCTCGTGGAGTCAAAACCATACAAGGAGACCGCAGGATGTCGCAAGTATGCTTCGCTGCCGAGATAAAAAGAAAGAACTTGGCGATCGAAACTTCCCATAAAAAGAAAAGAAAGCTGAATCTCGATGAAAACGCCCCGGAACGAGACTCGGAAGTCTTCTGGCAATCTCAAAGGGCCAAAGCCTTAGAAGGGAAGCCCAAACCGACTTGCAAACCGGTAATTTCGATCTGCCTCGAAGAATCCTCTCCGGAACGATGCGTCGAGATTGGAGCCAATATCCGCGAGCCACTAAAGACAGAGCTCATCGCCTGTCTCAAAAAAAACCTCAATTCGTTTTCTTGGGCCGCAGAAGACATGCCAGGGATCGATATCAGCATAACGTGTCATGAGCTTAAC
>NC_027752.1:30819235-30820663 GCF_000695525.1 Brassica oleracea var. oleracea
GGCCGTACTTTCAGTCGCATACCATAATAATCCTCACCACCTTCCCCCTGCGAACGATCTTGCACAGTCCGAGTCAGTCAGGACGACTCGCAAAATAGGCAATCGAACTAAGCGAGTACGACATGGAGTACCGCCCAAGAGCCTGCGTAAAATCTCAAGTACTAGCGGAGTTCTTGGTAGAATTGCCCGCGGGGGATATGAAAAACAAGGAACCGGACTCAACCTGGATCCTTCACGTCGACGGATCATCGTCCAAACAAGGATCCGGGATCGGAATCCGGCTCACGTCTTTGACCGGTGAAGTCTTGGAACAATCGTTCCGATTGGAATTCCATGCGTCGAATAACGAGGCCGAATATGAAGCACTCGTCGCATGATTACGATTAGCCCATGTGCTTAAGATCCGCAACATTCACGCTTACTGTGACTCTCAGTTAGTCGCAAATCAGTACAGCGGAGAATACGAAGCGAGGGACGAAAGAATGAATGCATATCTAAAACTCATCCAAGACCTCTCCCGAAACTTTGACCAATTCGCCCTCACTAGGATTCCTCGCTCGGAAAACACTCAGGCGGATGCCTCGGCCACACTCGCATCAAGTTCGGATTCTGGGCTAAGACGAGTAATCCCCGTCGAGTTCATCGAACACCCAAGCATCGGACCACCAGTGGTCGCCAATCTGATTCGAGCACAAATCGAAAATGCGGACAAAGTCGAAGACCCACCAGAAGGAAACGTGGATCAGTCGGAATACGGCTGCGACAGCCCATGGCCAGAGCCAATCCGAGCATACATAATCAACAGAACGCTTCCCACTGAGAAATGGGCGGCCCGCAAAATCAAGACCCATGCAGCGCGATATGTAACGGTTGAAGGAGAAATCTACAAATGGAGATTCTCCGGCCAACTCATGACCTGCGCCGAAGGCGAAAAAAGTAAGAAGAGAAATGGAGGAGGTTCATTCCGGATCATGTGGGAACCACTCCGGCGGAAGATCTCTCGCCGTAAAAATAAAACGCCATGGTTATTACTGGCCAACTATGATCAAAGACTGCGAGAAATTCGCACGGAAGTGCGAAAAATGCCAAAGGCACGCGCCAACAATCCATCAACCCACGGAAGTCCTCTCGTCCATCTCGTTTCTGTATCCCTTCATGCGATGGTCCATGGATATCGTCGGGCCATTACATAACTCGAAGCAGAAACGCTTCCTCCTGGTCCTCACGGATTTCTTCTCAAAGTGGGTAGAGGCAGATTCCTACGCAAGTATCAAAGACGTACAAGTCGAGAACTTCATATGGAAGAACATCATCACTAGACACGGGGTCCCTTGTGAAATCGTGACGGACAACGGATCTCAGTTCATCTCTACCCGATTTGAAGCATTCTGCGAGAAGTGGAAGATACGACTGACCAAGTCGACTCCC
>NC_027752.1:30821971-30823333 GCF_000695525.1 Brassica oleracea var. oleracea
ATGGATCCTGACATCTCAAAGGCATAATATCGACATCCCGATATGAGATCCCAAAACTTGTCTCTTCACTCAAGTCTATACGTTTTCACGAGTCCTCGCACAAAACAAAAGCTGAACGCTCAACAGGTTATGGATACGGTGATCGTCCAGGGGCAAGGAACGAGACGACAACTCACTCCTTTGCCCTCTAACTTCGAAAAATCCGGAGTTCTCTCGATTTATAATAAACAGAAATGATTTTATAGATTGAGCCAAGAATTATTCAAAAAAAAAAGAGCCCAAAAAAGGGCAGGGATTCAAAGCCACCAACGGCAAGTCCCGAAACATGCAAACTGTGGCCTCACAAACAGGCCGAAACAGAAAATAAAAAAAAAATCCCCGAAAGGATCATTACCCTAAGGACTCCTCGGAACACTACCTTCGTCCTCAACCTCACAGCCATTGCCTCCTGTTGGGGTTAAAAACGGTTCAGACGGAATTACCATCCGAAAATCCTCGGAGATCGTATTTCCGAAAGAGATAGTAAAAAGAAGGATACAGCTTTCGTAAAATATAACCAATACGAAGTTTTTACGAAGAAGTATCCTTACGGTTCAACGGAATTACCATCCGAAAATCCTCGGAGATCGTATTTCCGAAAGAGATAGTAATAAGAAGGATACAGCTTTCGTAAAACATAACCAATACGAAGTTTTTACGAAGAAGTATCCTTGAAGATTCAAACCAAACAAACCAGGCTCAGTCGTTGCGTAATTACTGCGCATACACGCCGTCCGGTCGCTATGTAGCAACCATGCGAAGATTCAAACCAAACTAACCAAGCTCGACCGTTGCGTAATTACCACGCATACACGCTGTCCGGTCGCTGCGTAGTAACCAAGTCCGAGCCAAAGCTCGGTCGCTACGAAGCGACCGAGCTCGAGTCAAAGCTCGGTCGCTACGTAGCGACCGAGCTTGAGGCGAAGCTCAGTCGCTACGTAGCGACCGAGCGCTCGTCCTGCTCGGTCGCTACGTAGCGACCGAGCTCGAGCCAAAGCTCGGTCGCTACGTAGCGACCGAGCGCTCGTCCCGTTTGGTCGCTACGTAGCGACCAAGCTCGACCCAAAGCTCTGTCGCTACGTAGCGACCGAGCGTTCGTCCCGCTCGGTCGCTACGTAGCAACCGGGCTCGAGCCGAAGTTCAGTCGCTGTGTAGCGATTGAACCCTTCCGAACATCGATACGACATCAATCCATGCATTCTTGTCAAACCTTCGAATGCTATCTCCCGAAGACCGTTGCAAGCTCAGTCCATGTTTTCCGCTATTCAAATTCATCGATCAAACTTTGCGGATTAGAAACCGCGGAAAGTTCGTTCTTTATCC
>NC_027752.1:30826472-30827673 GCF_000695525.1 Brassica oleracea var. oleracea
ATACAACAATCATTGTAGTTCCCGCTTGTTCTATCTAATAAAACATCTCTTCAAGTTTATTTCTCTCAAACACATACGAAATCAATACAATAACAAGCCTTGTCCATCGTTCCATGGTAATCACAAAGATCTTACACAAAAATCCCCTAACACCGCCCTTGCTTGTTCTTATACTGCCTCAGAGGCCTAATATGATTTTAGAAAGAGGATAGAACCCATGTGCAGCCTAGGGCGCATAAGGGTCATCACATCCCTAAAAACCTTCAGGTTCCCATGCGACCTCAAGATCCAAATACAAACATCATGGTCCCGATACGATCTCCGGATCTAGGGGAAAATCTTGTACTCTTACACGACCTCAGGGTCCAATCACGATCTCAAAAACCACCGGGCTCCAAATATGATCTCCGGATCTGTCAAAGAATCTTCGGGTTCCTATACCCCCTCCGGGCCCCAGTTATTATCCCATGATCTAAAGAAGGACCTACGGGTCCCAAATAAGACCTCATTGATACCAAGAGATAGATACTACAAATCACCCAAGTTTTGGATAGCTATGAGGATTCTCCAAGCTGGAGAATACAGCTGTGAAGGTGAGATCTCGAAAAGATTGCAAAAACCAACAATCAGAGCAGGAATCGTTCCCCTAAGGCTGGAGTCAAAGAAAGCTTCATAGACGGAGATTTTCCCAGGAATATAGCTGGAAGCACGTTCTTCTGGAGTGGGGACTCGGAGGATTGGAAGAACGGAGCGAATATCTACTCCGCCATTCCGCCAGCTTGTCCTCAAAAACCGACGAGGTAGGACCCACCAATAGAGGAGCCGCATAAACACAAGATAGGGATAGGGGAGCCATCAGATCGCAGTCAGATCCGTCGCCCGGCTCCGAAGAGCTGTCCAATCGGGAAACCGGAGAGTCCATCCTTCTCTTCAACATGGCCCTATCAGCCGCCCTAGGAACGGAAGAGGCGTAATGCTTAGACATGATTCTGACAGTTCATATCCAATAGATCGCGACAATAAGGAAATTAACACGAGAAAACCTAACCAGCTAGGAGGCTCCACCTACCTAATAGGAATCTGAAGAACTAGAAGAAGGGTGTAGGAAAACGTTACCTGAGTTCGGAAAATCGACGACGAAAGAGCGAGAAATAAAAAAGAAGAGGAAAGGGAAAGCCTATAAAGAAGAAGCCGTTGGGAA
>NC_027752.1:30828692-30833933 GCF_000695525.1 Brassica oleracea var. oleracea
TACTTTCTTACTTGCAAATCAATACAAATACTAACCTTGTCCATCGTTCTATGGTACTCACAAAGATCCTACATAAAAATCCCCTTACAGCTCTTGGCCTTCTCAGGAAGGAACTCCCTGAGGTGTCCTATCATAAGCATCTCGTTGACCTCGATCTTTAGTGAGACGCAGCCCTCCGGTTAGTGACCGTGGTCTCGGTGAAAGTCGCACCACAAACCAGGGTTCCGGAAAGAGTCGGGTGCTTTCATCTTCTAAGGCCACTTGACCTGTTGGCCCATCTACCTCAGAACATTGATCAGCTCCGGCCTTGAGACGGAGATGTGAGAGATGTCTGGCCACGTGGACACTGCCATCCCTTCGGCCTTCTCGATCGGCCATCTCCTTTAGATCCTGAGATCGTATCTGGACCCAGAGGTCATGTGGGAACCCGGAGGTTCTCCTTTAGATCGGGAGATCGTACTTGGACCCGGAGGTCATGTGGGAACCCAGAGGTTGCTTCAGACCCTGAGGTCGTATTTAAGACCCGGAGGTCGAATAAGAACCCAGAGGTCGTTAGGGATCCGGAGGTTCCTTCAGACCTTGAGGCCGTATTTAGGAGCCGGAGGTCGTATGGGAACCCGAAGGTTCCTTCAGACCCTGAGGTCGTATTTAGGACACGGAGGTCGAATAAAGACCTGGAGGTCGCTTAGGAACCTGGAGGTTCCTTCAGACCCTGAGGTCGAATAAGGACCCTGAGGTCGAATAAGGACCCAAAGGTCGAATAAGGACCCGGAGGTCATTTGGGAACCCAAAGGTTCCTTCAGACCCCGAGCTTGTATTTAGGACCCGAAGGTCGAATAAGGACCCAAAGGTCGTTTGGGAACCCGGAGGTTCCTTCAGACCCTGAGGTCGTATTTAGGACCCGGAGGTTGTTTTGAACCCGAAGTTTACTATGGACCCGGAGGTCGTTTGGGAAGCCGGAGGTTCCTCTAGACCCGAAGGTCGTTTTGAACCCGAAGGTTACTCTAGACCAGGAGGTTCCTATAGACCCGGAGGTCGTTTTGAACCCGGAGTTTGCCCTAGACCCGGAGGTCGTTTTGAACCCGGAGGTTTCTCTAAACCCGGAGGTTCCTCTAGACCCGGTGTTCGTTTTGAACCCAGATGTTTCTCTAGACCCGGAAGTCATTTTGAACCCGGAGGTTCCTCTAGACCCGGAGGTTCCTCTAGACCCGGAGGTTCCTCTAGACCCGGAGGTTGTTTTGAACCCAGGGTTATAGAAGAACATAGAGTTTTACCTTTTCCAGGCCCTGAGATCTTTTCAGGACCCGGTGACTGCATGGGGACCGACCCGAAGGTTCTTAATAACCCGGGGGTTCTGATCTAGTAACCCTGAGGTTATATTTAGACCAGGAGTTAGTAAGAACCCAGAATATTTAATTTTGCAGGGACCGTACTCCGCCTTCCTAGGCAAGACTACTCCCGGTACCTGTTCGGATTTCGCATTCTGCCGCTCGGAAGCTGGCCACTATCGAGTTCCTATGCTGTATTCTACTTCAGCAGGAAGTCACTGACAGGTTTAGAGGGTGCTGGTGTGGGTGTTATGACCCAAGTGCCAGGCTTCGCTGCTTTCCACATCTGTAGAAGTAGGGTTTTAATTGCTCCTTGTATTTCATAGTACTTTTGCAATAATTATACCATGCGATCCCTGTATTGTGTAGCACGGAGCGTTTAATACAAGTACTTTTCACAATGGTACTCTAGGGACTCCGATGTGCCTTAGGCTGCACAGGGGTTTTAAGTAGTTTTGACAGCATACTCAGGCTTGCGCAGACCCATTCCTACTTTATGTCTCATACCCATTATCGCTCACTGTACAAACTCTGAGTTTGAATACAGTACTTTTGCGTTTGTATTTAATATGCTCCCTTCCTGAGAGTAAGCGTGTAAGCTCCTCAGGCAGTACCTTGCATTATATGTAATATTCTCCCAGCTTGAGAGTGAGAGTGTAAGCTCCACAGGCAGTACCTTTGCATTATATGTAATATGCTCCCTGCCTGAGAGTAGTGTGTAAGCTCCTCAGGCAGTACTTTGCATTATATGTATTTCGCATCCCGCATGGGAGTAGGCTCTTGAGCATGAGTACTATATTTGACCGTGTACTATGATGGCTTGTGCTAGCCCATTCATGCGATTGTCAAATATTTTCCATCCGTCATATGTGTGGGTTTTCCACTTATGCGCAAGATCATAAGATCTAGTAATCTCGTTTATTGATCTGGAGGCAGGGATGGATGCAGGGGTCGGAGCCGGAGCTTCTCTCAACAGGAAACTAGAGGCCGGTGTCCTGCCCGAGGCCTGGATGATTTTTTATTTTTCCCAACCAGTTTTCCCCTTATTTCTCGATTTCGTCCTCGAACTCGGGGAATAACCTGTGCACTCAAGTCAACCGGAGTTGCTCATTCTCAGCAGGCTTCCCCTGGGCAGGACATCGCTCGAGTAATCCTTCTTTCCCAAGTTCTTCTTAGGTCTTGACCGTGTTAGGACCTGGAGGAGAACAAATTTCCTCGGGATAGACCGTGGTCTAGTAGACGTTTCCGGGTTCTAGACTTGCTTAGAGATGACCCGGCGAGATTCAGGCCCTTGGGTGCATTCAATTAGATGTCATGACTTATTAATGGGGCTCGTGGCCTGAAGTAGTTCTCTCTGGTTGGCGCGAGACCCGATGGAGAAACGCTCGATGCTTCAGTGGGCATCAACATCGGCTTGTCGGTGGCAGTTCCTTTGGGCTCGGCATGAACAGGACGTCACTCTGAAGTCTCCTTTTCTGGGTTCTTCTTAGGCATGGGCCTTGTTTGAACCTAGAGGAGATTTGATTTCCACGAGATAGACATGGGTCTAATGGATATTCCCAGGCTTGTGGCTTGTTTAGGTCGATTGACCTAGGGAGATTCAGGATCCTGGCCTTGCATGTCAATGGATGGCAAGACTCGTAGGTTTGGCCAGTGAAGATCACTTGTATTAGTTGAAATCTGCTGTAGGTGATCTGTTGCCCCGCTCGGAAGTAGGAATTCTTGATCTTGGATTTGCATTGCAATGATAAGCGAGATTTGTCTTCCTGGCGCAGGACCTCGGGGGCGCATAGTCACATATTTCCTGAATCCGAATGACACATGACCGAGGCGAAGAAATAAATTATCGACTTACTACTTGCTTATGTGCCCCATGATTGGATATCGGCTAGAGAATGATCTTCTGAAGAACCTATACCCTGACTCTAGGATGGAGAAACCCAGAGTTTGTGGAACTGGTTCGCTTGGAACCCGAAGGTTTTGGGGTAGACCCTTCTGAAACATGGAGGTTCCCGGATGCTGGTGAGCTTCTCCGTCTGCCTTGCCAATGACCTTTGTACCTCTGGCGTATGGAGAAATATGTTTGCTCTTTGCACCAGGACGGCACTCCCTGTGTGCTTATGTTCTTTCAGCTAAAGCAACAGTACTTCTCCGTCCCTGGGCTTGGAAAGTATGGGTTGCAATGGTCTCATGTGATTTTGGATCCAAATTGGTCCATAGACAGGGATTGACCTGGGTTTGGAGTCGGAATCCGTTGTTTGGATAGCAGGGTTGGCGTATTCTATCGCGTATCAGGAGATGATTGATCATCCACGAATATTGATTTTCTCATATTCCTTGGATTTCTTTCTTTGCAGGCGTTGTTCGATGACTCGTTCTAGCTGCTCTCTGCCCCCGCTTGGGTCAGCCACTCTCAGCGTTTCTCGATGTCTTTTAACGTCCAGGCTGCATGTGGGAACCGAAATTCGCACTGTCGATTTCCGTTTAAATAAGGAAACTAGGAAAACCCTAATTTCCCAGAGGTCCAGGATATCTGCTAATACCACACGCCAAGCAACCAGAACACGAAACGAGAACAGTAATGAAATAAGAAATCAAAAAAGAGAGCAAGATAGTTCTTATTCCGAATCTGCGTTTGAGCGTTTACAACAAGGTAAGTGTCTGGGCTACGAGAGCTGTCGGCGAGATTCCTAGTTCTAAAACCCTAAGACGGCAAAAACCTAATTGAGTCGCAGCTCGAATAACAAAAATTGAAAATTACCTAAAATTGCTCTAAGTGCTAAGTTTGCTGTCAAAGTCCTTCCCCATGCCTCTCGCCTAGGACTCCTTATATACTGGCTCCAAGGTTGGTTTACGCTTTTCCCCTTCTGCCCTTAAGCTGCCATAGCATAAAAATGGAGATATTCCATTTTTTCCGATCTTCGTAATTATCTTCAAAATTTCGTATTTATCCGCGGAAACTTGACATTTATCTTTCTTTGTGAACCAAGCGTAAACCGTCATGCGGCTTACGGGATGTTGGTTAAGAAATCGTAAGTTGGGCTTCGAGTCATGTCTTAGGTCCCTTTGGGCCATCTTCCGACTCGAAGCATTTGTTACGGCTTCTTTTGATAAAGAACGAACTTTCCGCGGTTTTTATGGGTAAGTTTGATCGATAACTTAGAATGGCGGGGAATCGTGAAATGGGTTCGCTACGATCTTTGGGAGATAGCATCGAAAGGTAGACGAGAACGCATGGACTAACGTCGTATCGATGTTTCGGAAGAGCTCGGTCGCTACGTAGCGACCGAGCGCTCGATCGCTACGTAGGACCGAACTTTGGCTCGAGCTAGGTCGCTACGTAGCGACCGAGCTCCGGCTCGAACCCGGTTGCTACGTAGCGACCGTGCTCCGGCTCGAGCCCGGTCGCTAAGTAGCGACCGAGCTTTGGCTCGAGCTCAGTAACTACGTAGCGACCGAGCTCCTGCTTGAGCTCGGTCGCTACGTAGCGACCGAGCTTTTTGGCTCGAGCTCGGTCGCTACGTAGCGAACGAGCGGAACATGTGTTCGGTTGCTGCGTAGCGACCCTGTTCGAGCTCTTGTCCGATGACTCGTTTTTCTTCCGCAAAGCTTTTCGTAAAGAAGAATCTATTTCGAAGAAGTATTTGTCGAAGAAGGTTTCTACATTTTTCTTCTTCGGGGATTTTGACGTTAACTTCGTTGCAACCGTTTTCGACCCCAACAGTTAGCCCCCCAGCTCGTTAGAGTCGAGACTCTTGCGGGCGGTTTGACGATTTCGGTGAAGTTAGGCGTATTGAACGAAGTTTACTTCAAACTCCGCGGAAAAGAATTCTCGAGAAAATGTTTATTAAAAAATATAAAATTCCGAGCCCATACTTCTATAAGTAGTGAGCTCTTGTCATTCATTTGCTTC
>NC_027752.1:30835160-30836503 GCF_000695525.1 Brassica oleracea var. oleracea
TACTCGGCGGTGACGCGGCTCCAGGTTATGAAGCGACGGGTGAAGAGGGAGCGTGAGCTCTGAGGATGACTTTGGTTAGATCTCTTGTGGGAGATTTTTTTTTATGTTTGATGTTTCGGCCTTAAATGGCCTCATTTTGTGTTTCGGGACTGGTCGTATGTGGCTTTGTATCCCCGCCGCTCTGTGGCTTTTTATGACAAGATGGTCGAGTTGCATTTTTCATAAGCTTACGTATGTCATGGAAGAAGGGTGATGAGTTGTCGTCTCATATCCTTTTTCGATGTGAAATGTTTTGTTCGAGATCTGTTTCGAGAGTTTTTCCGCGAGATATCGACTTCGCGGGATATCTGAAGATGTCGAATATAAACATAGAGGCATGGTTTTCGGATCTCGTATCTTTTGGATATCCTGCCTTGAGATGTTAGAGACCAGTGCGCTGGGTTTAGGGCAAGACCTAGGTTTACTTTCGGTTTAAGATTTTATGCGGTGACTAGCCGGCTATCAATTTATCTGTCGCGATTGTAACCTGATTGGTACCGATTTAAAGTCCGCGATAGGTTCTCGGCTTATATGACTTGTTAGATACAAATCGAGCATCTCTCCGGAGACAATTTCTAAGCCAACCGGAAGTGCTAGACCAAAATTTTGGGTTTCTTTTATAGTGCTACTATCCTTGTGTCGGATGTACAAGAGTCATCTTCGTGAGATGGCTATGTTTGTTTAGGACGTTCAAGAGTTCGATGTGATCAGAACCGAACTTGGCGGCAAATGCCGTTGTTTAGAGTTTTTGTGCAAGATATGTGTTAAAATGCTCATCATTTTTTGACGGAGTGTCTGTCTTCGTCGTTCGGAAGAAGTAACCCTCGAGGCATCTCTCGCGACGTCTCGCGATACCAATGGCTGCTTCTCCCTAACGGCTGATTTATTTTCGAATATCGAAATTGTTTCTCGGATAAAAGGTAATTTGCTTAGTTAAGATATGCCGCAAACATCGGAGGCGTGGTCGGATGTTTTCGAGTTTGAGAGTATACGAGTATACGTATCCACTACCCCCCTTTTTGATTAGGGGGGACAGCTGAATTTGCCTTTCGACAAACTGCCTACGTACTCCTTATGGAGATCAAGCCGTCTCGTAGTTCGGTGATTGTGAGTTGGTCAGTGATAGTGGCTGCGTGTTGGTAATTTTGGATTCGGATGAGCGCTCGATCTCGGCGCTCGTTAATGAGATCGAGATCGTCGAGGAGCATTGCGTTGTTGAGCTCCTCTCGTTCGGGAAGAAATCTTCTTCGAACACCGGGTAATTCTACTTCTGCGGGAATCATGCATTCTGTTCCGTACACCAG
>NC_027752.1:30836554-30838129 GCF_000695525.1 Brassica oleracea var. oleracea
CGGGAATCATGCATTCCGTTCCGTACACCAGAGCGAAAGGGGTTTCTGCTGTTGCTCGCCTCGGGGTGGTACAGTGGGACCAGAGGACTCCCTCAAGTTCGTCGGCCCACCTGGCTTTTTTGGCCTCTAA
The DNA here is from genome assembly GCF_000695525.1 of Brassica oleracea var. oleracea. NCBI lineage: Eukaryota > Viridiplantae > Streptophyta > Magnoliopsida > Brassicales > Brassicaceae > Brassica > Brassica oleracea. The sequence goes on from NC_027752.1 coordinate 30,836,685, forward strand.
GCGTTTCTTCAGTCCGTCGAGAATGGTTTTATTAATCGTTTCAGCTTGTCCGTTACACTGCGGATATCTGGGTGTAGATTTGTTAAGCCGTATCTTCCATTTTTCGCAGAACGCCTCGAACTGGGTGGGGATAAACTGAGAACCGTTATCGGTTACGATTTCGTAAGGAACTCCATGCCTACAGATGTAAGCACTTGTGACTTTGCGCTTGTTCTCGGTCGGTACTCGATATCGTAATCGCTCAGTTCTACCGCCCATTTGGCTAATCGGCCCGATTGACTCAGGCTATGCAGGATCGTTCGTAGGGGACACGATGATTGTGTGGGATTGGAAATATGGTCTTAGTTTTCGGGCCGATGTTACGACCGGGCATGCTAATTTTTCCATTAGCGGGTATCTAGATTCGGCATCCAACATGTTTTGCTTATATAGAAAATAGGTTTCTGTTCGCCGCGTTCTTCCCTGATTGGCACGCCGCTCACAGCTGTTGCTGATACAGCGATGTACAAGAACAAAGGTTCCCCCTCCACTGGTTTTGCGAGGACTGGGGAAGCCAAATACCGCTTCAGCTGTTGGAAAGCGTTTTCGCATTCTTCCGACCATTCGAATTTTTTATTTCCCCGTAAGACATCATAGAAAGGCAGGCATTTGTCTATTGATCGCGAAATAAACCGGTTAAGTGCCGCGACTCTACCGGTCAACCTTTGAACTTCCCGCTTATTCTTCGGCGAAGCCATCTCGATCAGTGCGTTGATCTGTTTTGGATTAGCCTCGATGCCACGGAATGTGACTAGGTAGCCGAGGAATTTCCCTGATGCCATGGTGAATCTGCATTTTGTCGGGTTGAGCCTCATGTTATGGGAATTTAACTGCGCGAAACATTCCTCGAGATGTGATACGTGAACCTTTGCTTGGAGGGATTTGACGAGCATGTCGTCGATGTAAACCTCCATCGTTTTACCGAATTGTTGAGAGAACATACGGTTCACGAGTCGTTGGTAAGTTGCGCCAGTGTTTTTGAGGCCGAAGGGCATTACCCTGTAGCAATAGGTTCCGCGATCGGTAGTGAACGCAGTCTTTTCGCGATCGTCAGGGTTCATCATAATTTGGTTGTAACCTGAGAAGGCGTCCATGAAAGACAGAAGTTCGTTTCCTGCTGTTGCTTCTACCAATCGATCGATGTGTGGCAGGGGGACACTATCTTTTGGACAGGCCTTGTTTAGGTCGGTAAAATCCATGCAAACTCGCCATTTTCCGTTTTTCTTTTTGACTACTACGGGGTTGGCGAGCCAGTCTGGATACCTCACTTCCGTTATTGACCCGACTTCAAGCAATTTTTTCGACCTCGTCGTTGACCGCGGAAGCTTGTTCAGGTCCTAGCTTCCGCCTTTTTTGTTTGACGGGTTTGAAAGTCGGATCGATATTTAATTCGTGACACGTTATGT
>NC_027752.1:30838254-30858107 GCF_000695525.1 Brassica oleracea var. oleracea
GAGATGCTTCGTCGAGACAGACTGTGACCACAGGTTCGCAAGTTGGTTCGCGTTTTTCCTCTTGGGCCGTGATGTTACGAGACTGCCTGAAGAGTTCAGCCGAATCTTGACTTCGCGAACCTTGGTCGGAGACCTTTTTCTCCGTTTTTCTAGGAATGGTCTCGAGGTCTGGTCATTTTCGTTTTTGTTCTGCGGCGTAACACACCTGTGATACTCTTGGGTTTCCCCATATTACCTCGATTCCGTTAGGGGTTGGAAACTTGAGGCAAAGATGGTACGTTGATGGGATGGCACGCATGGCGTTCAACCATGGTGTTCCCATGATAACGTTGTAAGATGCAGGACGTTAAACGACTAGAAACTCTGTGACTCTTGTCACGGTTCCGGCTTTGACTGCGAGATTAATCGACCCGTAGGCGATGGTTGTTTCTCCCGAAAGTCCCAGTAGTGGGCTAGGGTATTTCACGATTTCGAATTGATCGATCCTCATTTTCTCGAGAGTATCTTTGAAGATCATATCGGTCGAACTTCCGGTGTCGATTAGCACCCTAGCGACGTTGATATCTCATATCGTCAGTTCGATAACAAGGAGATCGTTTCGAGGTTTGGCTCGATCGACCCTTTCTCCCCCCTTGAACGAGATGACGTTCGCGCACGTTGAGTCTTGCATATCGTTCCTCATCGTTGAGTGGTTTTTGCGAGTTAGATTGATCCGTACCCCCCTCCTTCTAGTGCCAAACTGTGGCCCGAATAACAAAAACGGAAAATTCCCTAAAATTGCTCTAAGTGCTAAGTTTGCTGTCAAAGTTCTTTCCCATGCCTCTCGCCTAGGACTCCTTATATACTGGCTCCAAGGTCGGTTTACGCTTTTCCCCTTCTGCCCTTAAGCCGCGATAGCATAAAAATGGAGATATTCCATTTTTTCCGATCTTCGTAATTATCTTCAAAATTTCGTATTTATCCGCGGAAACTTGACATTTATCTTTCTTTGCGAACCAAGCGTAAACCGTCATGCGGCTTACAGGATGTTGGTTAAGAAATCGTAAGTTGGGCTTCGAGTCATGTCTTAGGTCCCTTTGGGCCGTCTTCCGACTCGAAGCGTTTGTTACGGCTTCTTTCGATAAAGAACAAACTTTCATCGGTTTTTACGGTTAAGTTTGATCGATAACTTAGAATGGCGGGGAATCGTGAAATGAGTTCGCTACGGTCTTCGGGAGATAGCATCGAAAGGTAGACGAGAACTCATGGACTAACGTCGTATCGATGTTTCAAAAGAGCTCGGTCGCTACGTAGTGACCGAGCGCCTGATCGCTACGTAGCGACCAAACTTTGGCTTGAGCTCGGTCGCTACGTAGCAACAAAGCGGAACATGTGTTCGGTTGCTGCGTAGCGACCCTCTTCGAGCTCTTGTCCGATGACTCGTGTTTCTTCCGCAAAGCTTTTCGTAAAGAAAAATCTATTTCGAAGAAGTATTTGTCGAAGAAGGTTTCTACGTTTTTCTTCTTCGGGGATTTTGACGTTAACTTCGTTGCAACCGTTTTCGACCCCAACACTGCACTCTGCTTCCCCTTGGGTGAGCCACTCTCAGCGTTTTCTGGACATCATTCGATGACTCATCGCCTCGTCTTGAATCTCCTTTGCCACGGGCATGTTGATGGGAGTTGTTGATGCGTGTAGCCCCGTGGGTTAAAGCTTAGCTCATCTGCCCATGCTTTCCTCGTGGTCATGCCTTCCCTAGAGGTATATCAGGGTACATGGCCAGGAAAAGCGGTAGTAAGGTGGTCGGAACCCTGGATCCGGAACCTGGAAGCTGGGATCCGGAACATGTAAGCTGGAACCCGGAACCCAGAGGTTTGGCTTTTCCTTTTGGATGAATAGTAGCGGGAACATGTGTTCTCCGGCTTCTTTTACTCCCATTTGTTCCGAATGAGTAGAGGGTATGAAGACCAGTACTCCTTGATGTAGTATTAGCATTTTCCCTGGCTCTTTTGCAGGAGGCGGAGCAGCAGTGTTCCCGGCGCTTGGGCAGGCTTCCTTTCGAACAACCCCAGTCGAATTTGACAAGTACTCTAAGGCGATGTATCCCCCTAGCTATCAGGTTTATCTAGGGTTCCACTACCACTTAGATTGTAGAACCTAAAGAGAAAGGTGGTTCTCCAATTACCTCTTAGTGGTTGTCTAGTATGCCTGCAGTATTTCTAGGAACTCCTCTTCTGGATCCTCCAACTTTTGGAATTCGTCAAAGTTATAATCCCGGCTGGAAGATGTTGGAGATGACTGCTCGCATTGGGCCCAAAGGTTGTAGAGGCTTGACATATAGTTAAGACCCGAAACCAGAAGGAACCAAAGATTGTAGAGGTCGGCTTTGTGGCTGAGACCCGGAACCAGCAGGAACCAAATACTCTAGGGGTCAGATTTGAGATTGAGACCTGGAACCAGCAGGAACCAAAGACTGCAGGGGTCTGACTGGTTGTTTGGGCCCAGGACCAGTAGGAACCAAAGACTGTGGTGGTCTGACATGTGGTTTAGGCCCGGGACCAGCAAAACTCATAGGTAATTCCTGTATTGGATCTTGCTACTGATGTTAGCAATGTGTTATCCTCCGTTGAAGAGGTGTTTCCAGCTGCGTGAGCTTTAGATCTGATGAGAATACGTCATTTCTTGCCCCCAGGTGGCTGGGGTTGAGAGATTTTTGAGAGGATACACGTAATGTTGCTCCTACCTATCACATTATCACGTAGTTTAAAACTGCCCCTCCTTCTAGCGCCAAACTGTTAGGGTATTTTTGTGTACAAGCGATCCGTTCTCAGCTCTACGGAATGATAGGAGGAAGGAGACATGTCTTTGAGTGTATTCTCCTGCTTCGGTAGTTGATAAACCAGGAGATCCTGCTCTTAGGATACTGCCATATGGGTATGGGCCAGTATATATCGTCGATGCCTTAGCAGCAACAGCGGGATTGGTCGTTAGGCGGGGGTCGCCTATCATAGAGAAGATCGCAGGGTCTTGTTGATCTATAATTGATGGTTCCGGCTACCAAGGTCAGTCCTTGGGGTCCTCCTGATCCGTACTTGATGGTTCCGGCTACCAAGGTCGGTCTTTGGGTATCTATGCACGGGACCATGGAAGGTGTTTGGATTTATAGCTGCATCCTTCAGTGGGGACTGCCTACGTACCCTTAAGGGGGGGGAATCAAGCCGTTCGTAGTTCATGTGGATGGTGGAGGCGCATAGCCTAGAGGGTCACGTAGCCTTGGGAGCACGTGGCTCTAGTGGGCACATGGCTTGATAGAGGCACAAATCCTAGATAAGGGCGCGTGGCCGAATGGAGGCATGTGGCCTAGGGAGCACATGGCTCTAGTGGGCACATGGCCTAACGGGCACGTAGCCTTGGGAGCACGGGGCTCTGTAGTTGGTAGGAGTCATCTGTTCTAGGGGGCACATGGCCGGAACAGATGGTAGATCTATCGATATGCTGCAGTGAGCTAGATGTGTCGGGCGCTTCAGTGAGCATGGAGGGACCCTGCTGATGAGCTGGAGATCGTGGCCTGAGTGATATCTTGCATATTTGTATTGTTTTAACCATCTATTTTGTACACATTGATCATATAGATTAGGAATTAAGCATCTTTAGGATCCATATTGCATTCATAAGTCTTTATCAGGTATCAGAGTGTCCTATGAAGCAATTGGAGGTGTTTATAAGCATTTTGGTACAAGAAGGGATGGAAAATGAAGTTGGTTCGGTTTTGGGCGAGCACGACGCGGGTTGGAGCACCCCGAGTTCACCTACCTGCGTAGCCGAGCCAAAAAGAGCCTCCACGCAGGATGAGTGGCGCGGGATCGTGAACCCACGCGCACGAAGAGGAAGAAGAGAGACGACGTCTCGACGCGGGGTGGAGCGACGCGATTTCCCTTACACGCGTTGTCGAAGAGAGCCAGTCGATGGAGTCACGCGGGTTGGAGCACGCAGAGTCCTCTACCCGCGCGCATGACGAGAGAGCAACCTCGACAGTCTGACATGGCAAGAAGGGCGCGGGACGAGCTACCCGCGTGCATGAAGTGAAGGTCTCGACGCTCCAACGCGGGTTGTGACCGATGCCTCCTACCCAAGTCGAATCTTTTCCTTAGTCGGATTTTAGTGTTTTTAAAGGGTTTTTTAGACTTTTTAATGGAAAGCATTAGGTTTTCTAGGGATGTATAAACACTTTGTAGATCCCTAAGTTGGGACTTATCTTCTTTTCTCTCTAGGAACACATAAACCTCTTTAAAGAAAATTTGAATCTTGAATCATTTTTCATCTATATCTTTTGTGTTTGTGTGATTATCTTGCTCTCCAACTTGCATTCCCTTTGCTTCAGAATCACCTAGGATTGGTTCGATAATCTTTTATACTACAACATTTGATTAGGAGCCTTGAAAACTCCTAACATCACCGGGGCAGGTACATGAGCCGTCCACTCGATAGAGCGGAAGGGATGTCGGTGTCTACCTGGCCATATATCTCACACTTGTCTGTATGCCAACCAGAGCTAATCAACTCCCTAAGGTAGATGGGTCAACAGGTTAAATGGCCCCCGAAGATAAGGGCACCCGATTCCTTCCGGAACACCGACCTCTGGTGTGAGTTCCACCGTGACCATGGTCACAAGACGGAGGACTGCATCGCATTAAAGATCGAAGTCAATGAGCTCCTCCAAATGGGATATCTCCAGGAATTCCTCTCAGAAAAGGCGAAGAACCTCCTAAGCAAGGAGACACCCAGGAAATCTGATGAAACCAAGCCCGCGTCACCACCTCGCCAAGACCAAGTAATCCATGTCATATCCGGAGGTTCAGAGATAAGCGACATAAGCCATGCAGCTGCAAAGAAGAGCACTCGAAACGCCAAACTTGGTCTGGAGACGTCTAAATCAAAACGTCTACTCTTGGGAACCGTCGAGATAAGCTTCACGGCGAAGGGGCAAGAGAAGGTCCTGGCTCCCCATCATGACGCTATAGTAGTATCGCTTACCGTATCAAACTGCTTGGTAAGGAGGATCCTAGTAGATAACGGAAGCTCCAGCAACATCATCTTCCAGACCGCCTATCAGGACCTAGGGTTGGATGAAAGTGCCTTAACTAGAAAGACAACCCCACTCGTGGGATTCAGCGGAGAGGTGGGATTCAGCGGAGAGGTGAAGCAAACCGCCGGTGAAGTGGTTCTTCCAGTCTATGCTGAAGGACTCAACATGTCAACTAAGTTCCTCCTCGTCGACTGCCAATCATCCTACAACATGATCTTGGGAAGACCATGGATCCATGATATGGGAGCTGTCCCCTCAACACTCCATCAAATGGTGAAGTTCCCTACTCCTTGGGGCATCAAGGCCGTCAGGGGTGATCAAGAAAATTCTCGATCCTGCTACCAGACCACCTTAAAGGGGAAGACAAAGGTCTTATAGCAATTACAGCGTGGGTCCCGAGCTCCACACGTATTGGGACCTGAGACTAACAACAGGAAAGGTACGCGACGAGTTAGAAACGAGAGAAGGAGGCCAAGGAATTCTCCCCGGCTTAACATCGACCGCTTCGTATGGTCTCTTTTGGATTTGAATCGAGCTAGTTCGGAGGTAGTCAAAACCCAGAGTCCTTTCGATTCAAGGCCCAGATACGAAGCATCATATCTGGAGAACCGGATCCCCGCGACGATAACTCCAAGGAAGAGTTCAGGGTCGAGGATCTGCGCTAAACTCATAAGCTCCAGCAGGTTCGGCCCAGCGAAGCTTCATTCCCCAGGTCGGAGAGGGTGACGGTCCGCAGGTGTAATCTCCACATGTTGTCAGATACCTCGGCACCCTGAAAACTCCGGCCAGATAAGGAGTACCAAGAAGCAGGATGAGATACCTCATTTTCCCCGTAAAGGACCACTCGGGAGACCAATCTTCTGCGTACACTCGGAAGGGATCAGACCTCAGAAAGCTTTTGAAGTCCTCAATCAACCAGGTGGAGACGATCGCAGACCCAGTCCAAGGAATCCTAAATCCCCGACGACACCTTGGCCTTTCCAAAGGAGGGGCACGCGCCTCGAAGCAGGATCATCCATGATAAACCCCCCCCCCCCAAGGTCCCAAAGAAAATAGCTATCGGTATAGGATCTCTGGGGCAAGGTCAACCTATGAGCAATGCAAGGACCCATAGGTCAGAAGAGACCCGATAAGACCTGGGAGAAAACTAGTAGAGAAACCACTTGGAGTATTCGATCCCCGACGGACTATCCCCCAGATGATGAAAGGAGGAACCCTCTCTACATTGAGCACAACCCCCAGGCTCATTATCCGAGGAAACCCCAAGCTGTCGGCCCAGGACCAACCCAACCGATGGCATACGACCAGGAGCCATGATGAGCAAGCTGAGACGGGGATCTCCCAACAAGGGGACGAGTTTCTACGACAGGACAGAGTCCACGAGATATCAAAAAGCAAAGGTAAAACGTAGTCTACCTATTTGGAACACCTTGCAACCTACTATTCTATATTAGGATCCCCGGATCCAGATTTATATTACTCTATTATCTATTGTTTAACCATTTTGGCTTCCTACTTATATGAATGCTAAGAGTCTCCGGACAAAGCTTATATAATGAAATAGTTCCGACTATAAAAGTAGTAGGAAAGCCACAATATTTAAAGCGGCATATAGGGCTGGATCAGGTTCCACGAAACCTTCGAATCCCAGCTCAACCTCACTGATACGTGGTATTTCCACGTGAAAACAAATGGGTATGAGACATAAAGTAGGAATGGGTCTGCACAAACCTGAGTATGCTGTCAATACTACCTAAAACCCCTGTATAGCCTAAGGCATATCGGGGTCCCCAAAAATTATACGCACAAGTACCTGTATTAAAACGCTCCAGGTTATACGATACAGATGACGCTATATAGAAGTGCCAAAGTACTGTGACATACAGGGAGCACTCGACTGCTTGACCAGACGTGGAGAGTGGTAAAGTATGGCACTTGGATTTTCATCCACACCAGCAAAACTTTAATAAGTCTGATAGTGGCTTCTGCAGAGGCAGCATGCAGCACGGGAACTCGATAGTAACCAGCTTCCGAGTGGTAGAATGCGAAATCCCAACAGGTACCGGTAGTATTCTCTCCTAGGGAGGCGGAATACGGTCCCTGCGAAACCATAATTCCGGGTTAACACGAAACCCGGGTCTAGGCCTACAGGTCCTATAACAAAACTTTCACGAGAAATCCGAAGAACACTCAAAATATTGAAAGACATCAGGGTCCAAATACCTATAAACTACGGACCCAAGGTCCATAATCATGCTACGATTCCAGGGGTCGGTCCCAGGAACCCATAAACTTCAGGGTCCAAGGCCGACCGGATCTCCGAATTCTCCAAAACGCCACACGGCCCCCAGGAATCAAGAGTGATTCCCACCAATAAACGATTCAACACGCAAAGTAGGGGCTAAAGGATCAATTCAACGAAAGCGCACGAAAGGAGTCAAAAGCAACAATCTCTTAAAAAGGGACCGCAAAGGATCAACGTTCAAAACAGTAGAAGGCATTACTCAAAAGAAAAAAGCTCAAAACACCAGCATGAAACGAAAAAAGGCATCTCTAAACGTTCAAAAAGACGGATCTCCCGAGTATCGCGATCCCGCTGCAGATCCCGAGGTAGCTGCTTGAACCGGTCCTCCAGTCATTAGCTGGTCAACTCCTTCAGCCCAGAATAGGTAACGGCGATATTCTTCTTCCGGATTCCAGTGATCCACTTTCTTGTCCAGCCACTCCTTCATAAGCTCCCATCTAGCCGTAGCTCTCCCCTGGAGGACTGATTGGTCCCTATGGAACGCCATACCCCGCACTTGGTTACGAAGGAAACAAATTCAGTGAGCAATCTCTGATGAATCCAGCCACTCCTTCATAAGCTCCCATCTAGCCGTAGCTCTCGCCCGAAGGACTGATTGGTCCCTATGGAACGCCATACCCCGCACTTGGTTACGAAGGAAACAAATTCAGTGAGCAATCTCTGATGAACAGCCATAGGAGAGATACGAGCGGGTGGAGCTTCAGTACCAGCCGGAGGAACGAAGGAAGGACCAGAGACCGACGAAGCAACTCTAACCAATCTTGGGGGAGGAGTATAACAGGGTCGTCTCTTTCGGGTCTTTGCCTTTTGATACTCATCATAGATAATCGAAACCGGAAGCCTCGCAACGTTCTCTGAAGAAAGACAGCACGAAAAATTAGAAGAAAGAATTGCAGCAAGAAGAAACCAAAGAACGGAATCTCACCCCACACACGACTATGGCGTAGAGCCTCCTTGCTCATCAGGAAGTTCACCCACCGGAACCATTGAGGAACTCCCAACACGATCTTTGCCACTACCTCCCCGATGAAAGACATCGGACGAGCTACATCTGTCATCATAATAAAACATCAGTTTCGGACAAACGGCAAAAACAAGACGAAGAAGGTAACTTACCCATGGTACGCCAAAACGAAGGATATGGAGACGATCCTGGAATCTTCAAAAATAAATACCGTGTGTCCCAATCGTCTCCAAAGGGATAGTTACCCTTGATTCCCCTTGAAGGCTCCTCTACCAAAGGAGTACCATCGCGAGACCGAAGGTGATAGAATCCCGGCTTGCTCACCAATGGAGCGAAATAGTAAGAGTACAAGATCTCATGTACTCCAACGACAAAGCCATGAAATTCCCCAAGAACTTGAATAGCCATTAGAGTTCTCCAGGTCGGGGGAGTAAGCTGAGAAGGACATAAGCAAAAGAATGAAGACACCTCGGCAATGATAGAGGGGACGCCAACTCGGAAACCTGCCTCCAGATACGCTTCATAGATGGCTATCTCATTAGATCGTCCATCCGGAGCCCGTTCAAACTCGGAAGGACATCTCATCACCACCGAGGGAGGAATAGCAAACTTCTTCTGGATATTGATAAAGCTCTCCTCCTGGATCTCGGAACGCGGGCCATCATCGAGGAAGTAGGAGCAACGCTGCCTCAGGGGTGCCATCGGAACTGCCTCATTATCAGCTTCCGAAATCTCTCCCCATACGGAGGTAGGAGATGAGAAAGGGTCGGCGGAAAGACGACGCAGTCTTGTATGTTCACCCACGTATAACGACGGGAAAGCTGAGATATCGGGATTCATCTCAGAAGATCAGAAGCTCAAGACGGGTTGGAGCTACTCGAATGCGTTGCAAATCTTTATATACACCAAGTTTCTCTTCCCCTAGAGCTGCTGAAAAAAGGAAATATTCATATTGTCCGATATTCTGAAGGATCCTCAAAAGTGGCCAGGCCTGGAAGAAAAGGAAAGGACGATCTTCGCGAAAAAAGGAATACGCCGCGAGAGAGGAAATTATGTGAAAAGGAATAAAGGCCGGAGATGTCCTCTTCAAGATATCGGATCTCAAGAATCTCCGGAAGAGATCATCGAAACACCAGACTCTGTCCTCATGGGAGATTCAAAGAACCTGAAGAAACACGACCAAGGCTGGGTCCTCTACAGAGAAACCGTCTCTCACTTGGGTCCGAAGAAGAAATTCCAGCCTACGAAGAACCCAAAAGATGAGCTCCTGGAATGCTGTCATGCCCGAGGGATACCTGCTGAGAATGAGCAACCCTGGTTGACTTGAGTGCACAAGTTATTCCCCGTAATCGATGACGAAATCGAGAAATAAGGGGCAAACTGTTGGGGAAAAATACTCAGGTATCATTTTCCTCCGAACCCCAGGCAGGACCCTGATCTTCGGGTCCCCATTCCAGAAGCGTTCTGGTCCCCAATATCGAGTACCCCGGTATCGGCTCCAGGAACCGCCTCCGGCTCCAAGAAAAGGCAAATTGCCGATAAGGAGAATCTTCCATACTTCCGAATATGGAAGACTTCCATCTACTTCAACCGACAAGAACCGACCTATAGACGACTATATAAGAGGAACCCAAACCCTAGAATGAGGGATCGACATTTTTAGGCTTAGAGATGATACTTAGACGGCTAGGGTTAGGGTTCATACCAAAAATACTTGTAATCCTTGCTTGTCTCCTCAATAAAGATCTCTTCAAGTCTCTTTTCTCTAATCTCTCATAAACCCTTACGAAATACCTATAAATCTATACGAAACATAGCGTATCCATCGTTCCGTAGTACTCTAAAAGATCCTACACAAAAATCCCCTAACACCCGGGGTGTCTCCTGGCGAGGACCCAGAGGCCGGTGTCCTGCTTGGGTCTGGAGGAATTCAATACCTGAGTATTTTTCCCCAACAGATGGAGATCCGGAGGAAGAGCTTCAATATATAAAAGTCCTATCGAGAAGGAATAAGAAGAAAAATCGAGGGGTAACTGCCTCAAAACACTAATATCTATGTGGATAGACCTTTCTGCTGGAACGTGTGGGGTTTTAATGTATATAGGCACCGCGTCGGATTTAGGAAATGGTGGAAGAAAAATACACCACTTTTTGGAGGTATTATAGAAACCCATGTGAAGCAGCCAAAGAACCAGAAGTTTGTTACTGGGATCCTACCTGGGTGAGGTTTTGAAGAAAATTATATGTTCTCGGAATTAGGAAAGATTTGGATTGTCTGGGACCCATCTGTAAGAGTCTCCGTGCTAAGCAAATCTTTTCAGATGATAACCACTGAGGTATTATTCCCAAACCAGTCTGAGACTTTCATCACCTCTATTGTGTACGCTTCAAATGATTATGAGCTAAGGAAAGACCTCTGGAATGAACTGTCTTACTTGAAGTCAGATTTGAGAATCTTAAACAAGCCATGGATCGTCTTAGGGGATTTCAACCAAACACCAAACCCTGAGGAACACTCTCAACGTTGATGCGAAAACAAGATTTTTTAGAGAAGTGTTACTGGATACTGATTTGGCAGACTTGACTTTCAGAGGGCCAACGTTTACCTGGACAAATAAGAGCAAAACAAACCTTATTGCAAAGAAACTTGACAGGGTGTTGGTAAATGATGATTGGCTAAACCTGATGCCGTCCTAATATGCTATATTTGGAGAGCCAGATTTCTCAGAACATGCTGTTTGCGGAGTGGTCTTCCAGCATTACTCCATTTGGGCAAAAACACTACAAGAAAATGCATGTATAACGACAACCGTTTTCGTGGTTATTTCGTCGTAAAACAGAATTTACGACAAATTAACTACGAAAGCCATTTCCTTGTTAAACGTTCGGCGTAACGCAAGTTTTCTCGCTAATTCGTCGTAAAGTTACGAGGAAAGATTTCTTCGTAAAGTTGTGTGAATAATTTCGTCGTAAAAGACACGTAAACTATTTCCTCGTAAAAGCCATGTAAACATTTTCCTAGTAAAGTACACGTAAAAAGTTTCCTCGTAATGTACATGTAAAACTTTTCCTCGTAAATTAGACCCTTAATTTCGACATTCTTTACATGTAACATTTACAACAAATCTGCGTGTCTTTCGTGGTAAATTCCTCGGTAACAATTGCTCAGTTTTTTCGTTAATTAGACGTAATTTAGCTACGAATTTGCTTCGATTCTTTATTTTTTACAAAACCAAAAATATAATCAAATTTATTTTAAAATTTATTTCAAAATTCTTGAAAAATATAAATAATAAATCAATACGAAAATATTTTATAAATATTTAAGTTTCAAATTTATAATACAATAAAAAGTAGAAAAAAAAACTAAGGGACGTTATTGTTGTTCTGCATCTCGTCGAAGAGGTCTTGACTCCTCCATTGTACTTCTTCTTCATCCTCCTGTGTGCGGGGTGGCTCGGGAATGGGATTTTGTTTCCGTATCTCCGCCAACATGGTCTCCAAATGAGGATTTCCAGCCGCTAGAACGTCCAGAAAACCCTCGACTGAACCCATACGAGCTGTGAACGCAGACCGCGTCGAGTTCAACTCGGAACGCAGCTGAGTGACTTCATCAGCCCGTCTCTGACCATAAGACGATGTCGCTCTTGGGACAACGTTGACGGAACCAATCCCCAACGTACGTCCCTTTTTCTTAGGGACAACCTTAAAAAAAAAGATTAATGTTAGTGATAAAAAAAATTAGATTAAATGAATAATAATAATAAAAGATTTAAAAACTTTTACCACCTTGTTAATCTGATCCACTTCAGGTGTAGATAATGGAACCGGTATTCCATCGGGGGACTGATGGGTCAACTGGGTTTGACGGTCTTCAATACGAGCAACCACCTCATTGTAGATTTGCTTGGACTTAGGATCTACAAATTGTCCAGCCTTGTTCTTGTGGGTCCTCTCGTAAAGAACCTTAAAAGACGGGAGAAATCTCGTCTCTTTGGCCTAAAAAATATTTAAGAAGTTCGAATATATTAAAAAATTAATTAATTAAAATATTTTTTAAAAATTAATTAATTAAAATATTTACCATATCCAAACGGACACCGGCGTGGGGTTTTTGACCCGTAGTGTGAAGCGTTGGCCCGTTGCCATGTTCATCTTTCGTCAGAGGGGAGGCGGAGCAACTGTTGGAGACTTTAATGGACGATGGGAGGTTCCGATAACGGATGAGGTCATCCCACACTACCGTGGTGAGCTCAGCGGGTTTTACGTGCTCATAACCCTTCACGATCCAATCATCCTTCCAGTTGGATACCGTGTCCAACAATCGACCTTTTGCCTTCCCAAAAAACGTTGTATTCACCCTCTCGTTCACCCCTTTGGACCAAGGATATTTTGGCTGTAACAGAAAATATTAGATTAATAATTCGTTTAAAAATAATAAAAAATCGTAATAATAAAACATAAAGTCTATATAATTAATTAATAGTAACTTACAGCGAACATTTTGAACCACGTCTTTCTGACGTGGTCCGGCGTCAATTTCCAGTTCGGATGAGCGTAGGGGAAGTAGCATTTGATCACCTTGGTTACGATCCGAGCGACAGAACCGTAAACCCCAAACCTGAAAAAAACAAATAAAAAGTATTTAAATTAATTATTTTTTGTTATAAAATAATTTCACTGTAAAAATGTAACGTACCAATGTTTCGTCCGGTCGGTCGGGGTCAAAGACTGGTAAACCTTCTCTGCCTGGCTGAGCGAGAAGGTCCTCGACGGTGTACATAGAATAAGGAGTAATCGGCGGCACCAGCAAATCGGGATGAATCCCGGCCGCCATCGGAGGAGGTGCCTCCTCTGGAACATGATCATGATGGTGGGTGGCGCATCAAACCGAGGAACCGGTGGTGCAACATACGGAGGAACTAGTGGTGCACCAAAAGGAGGCGACTGAGAGACTCTCTGATAAGACTGAGAGCCGGGGACAGTCTCTGGAATCGAAGAACTGGGAGCTGAAGAAGATGATGCGCCTGTACAACTACGAGGCTCACCAAACATCTCTCTGTAATGCGATGTTTTCTTGTTCTTTCTAACCATCTGAAAAAAAAATCTTCATTATTAACCAAAAACATATAAATAGATTATTAATTAACATTTAAAAATCATCATCCTATATATTCAACGGAAAACCTATTACAAATTCCCTACACTAACCACCTAATCAACACTAATTACCCTAAACTAACCACCTAAGCTAAACTAGAGAGGAAGTAGAGAGGGGTACCTTGCTAGGTATAGGAGAGGAGGTGACTACGAAATCAGAAGTGAGATGGTTTGGGTATATATAGAGAGTTATATTTTATCAAAAATTCCTCGTGAAATTAAGAGAAATTAGCAAGGCCGGTGTTTTCGTTTTTGATATTTCGTCATAAAGTCCTCGTTAAATTACAAGGAAGTAGAAAGGCCCGTGTTTTATTTTACAAGAAAGTAGCAAGGCCCGTATTTTCTTTTACGACGAATATATGTAAATTCCTAAAACCCGAAACCCGAAACCCTAAACCCCAAACCCCAATTGCCTTACACAAAATCAATTGCATTTTTAAATTTGTCGTAAAGGCCTCATTAATTTACTTGGAAATATCAAGGCCCGTGTTTTTAAATTTCGTCGTAAAGACCTCGTGAATTTAAGAGGAAATAAAAAGGCCCGTGTTTTTAAATTTCGTCGTAAAGACCACGTTAATTTACTAGGAAATAACAAGGCCCGTGTTTTTAAATTTCATCGTAAAGAGCTCGTTAATTTATGGGAAAATAACAAGGCCCGTGCTTTTGTTTACGAGGAGGTTACGAGGAATATTTGTAAATCCCTATAACCCGAACCCCAAACCCCAAGTTCCTTAACTTTTAATCTCAATCTATTATTTCCAAACCCCAAACCCCCAATTGCCTTACACAGAACCAAATTATATAATTTAATTTTCATGATTAATTAAACACACTAAACAAATGCATTAAGTCTGAAAGTAAATCATATTAAAAAAAATTGCATCATCATTCGGATACATCATTGACATTCTCGTCATCACTAGAAACATCATCATTTTCATTAAACTCGTCTTCAACAGCTTCGTTCGTGGTATCGTCAGGATGATCTTCGTACTCACGATTATGCGGATCAATGAGGAGGAAGTCATCAGTTTGTTGTTCAGGTTCTTCGACTTCATTGATGTGTTCTTCTTACAAAGTTTGTTCTTCTCCACCGATTATTCGTCCACAAGGTGTAAATTTGATAATGGCTAACCAATTTATTCTTGATTCTCTCATCCGAGGGTATGGAAGGAAGCTAACTTGGTCTGCTTACGAAGCTAATATGAAAGGCTCAAATTTGTTGTACCTTCGTCCACCATGGACATCAACTACACCGAATTTGTTAAACCGAATACCTCTGTTGACGACGGGGTCGAACGAGTCACATTTGAAGAGAACGCATTTCAGCTTCAATAACCCTGGGAGTTCCACTTCAGTAATCTCTTGCAAGATCCTGTAGAAATTTGTTTCGCCTTTCACACATATTCCATAATTACTTGTCGCGCGCTGTCTACCATACTCATATGTATCAAAAGTAAAGCCTCGTGTGAAATACATCGGTGATGTGGTGACCTTTTGCAACTGGACCTTGAACTAATTCGTGAAACTATGTGGGGTAATCTGGATCGTAATAATCAACATGCAAAAATAAATAGAACTTTGAAATTAATCATACTAACGGCGAATACAAATCATGTATGCCAACTTACAAAGTTGGGTTAATACTTGACCCTTCAACCACTTAATAAAGTGTTGATATTTCCTTCTGTCGACCTCACTTGTAGATATACCTGGGAATGTTTCTTCGACTTGAGTAACAAATAGGCCGTAAAATCACATTTTCTATTAATTAATCATTTCAAAGTTATATAATTTATACATAATGTGTTTGATTAGAAGTTTCCATATATGTTACCTTTCAAAATAACGCATCAATAGATCCTTGCAATTGAGTAGAATATAAGTGTGTGCACTATGGGCATCTTCATCACTCGACCACCAAACCTCTTTCAATTTCCCACCGAATCGCTCAATCTGGCTAAAAATGTCGGGAACACCATCAACTGCATATGTTGGCGCGTCACCACCATCATCATATCTTCTTGGAGCTCTTTTCTAAGTACGTACTTTTGGTTCAAAGTAGTACGATGTGAAGTGAAATGTTTCTTCCGTCAAACTTCCAGCAATTATAGAACCTTCAACTTTGGCGAGGTTTTTTGCTTTTCCCTTCAAATATGTCATGGCCCGCTCATACTATTACATCCATCTGTAATGTACAGGTCCACGAAGCATTGCCTCATATGGGAGGTGGACAGCTAGGTGCTCCATGACGTCAAAAAATGCCGAAGGAAATATCATCTCCAAGTTGCACAATAAGATGAGAATGTTCTCATGAAGTTGTTCTACGACATCCTCTTTAAGAGTGCGTGTGCTTAGGTCCCTGAAAAATGCTCCAATGCCTTGAAATAACAAGGAAATAATTAAACACATTACTAGTCATATTATTTATTTGTGCATATTATAGAGCAATAAAGAAATTAATGCGTAATATATTACCTGCAAGTGCTTCATGTTCTTTTGTTGGAAGTAGCTCCGCAAATGGAAAGGGAAGTAGTCGTTGCATAAAGACATGACAATCAGGACTCTTCATTCCAGGGAACTTTTGACCTTTTTCAACACATCTAGAGAGAATTGAAACATACACATCGGAGAACTTCACTTCTGATGCCACCCAGTTGAACAACACCGACTTTTGTTCTGATGACAATCTGAATATCAGAACGGGAACTTGTCCATTGCTTTTTATATGTAACTCAAATCTTGAGAAAATATCAAGTAAGTCCAACCTCGATTTTTTGCTATCTTTTGTCTTCCCTGGGACATTCAATATTGTATTCACGATGTTCTCAAAAAAAATCTTCTCTATATGCATCACATCGAGGTTGTGGCGCAAAAGAAGATCCTTCCAGTATGGCAACTCCCAAAATATACTCTTCTTGTGCCAGTTGTGCTGAACTCCGTAATAATCAGACATATTACTGGGAACATGCCAATTACCACTTCAACGTACTATTTCTTAAGCTCCGTAGTAATAAATTTGTGTTTCAATTTGCTCTCCAGTTAAATATGGAGGAGGAGTGTCTCTCACAACCCTTTTACGCCTAAACAATGTCTTGTTTCTTCAATACGGATGGTTGATGGGAAGAAATGGACTGTGACATTCGAACCAACTTGTCTTCCTACCATTCTTCAATTGAAATGCATATGTCATTCCATTACAATATGGACAAGATAATTTCCCATGTGTAGTCCATCCAGACAACATCCCATAAGAAAGAAAGTCACTTATGGTCCACAAAAGCATCGCTCGCATCGTAAAATTCGTCTTCATTTAGCAATCATACGTCCTCACCCCTGTTGACCATAAATATTTCAAGTCTTTTATCAGTGGTTGTAAAAAAACATCCAGAGAACTTTTTGGATGTTTTAGACCAGGTATTAATATGGTCCAGAATAGAAACTCTCGTTGCATGCACATCTCCGATGGCAGGTTGTATGGCGTAAGAAAGACTGGCCACAATGAATATTGTATCCTTGACATTCCAAATGGACTAAATTCATATGTGCATAATCCAAGATACACATTTCGGCTAATGCTAGCAAAATCTGGATGTACTTTGTTAAAATGTATCCAAGATTTTGCATCTAATGGATGAGTCATCTCACCATCTGTCTGTGTACGCTCGGCATGCCATCTCATCCCTCCAGCAGTCTGCTCAGATTGGTACAATATTTTCAATCTGTCTGTAATTGGTAGATACCACATCCTTTGGTACGGTACATGTGGGAACTGAAATTTGCACTGTCGATTTCCGTTGATTTAGGAAAGTTAGGAAAACCCTAATTTCTCAGAGGTCCCGGATATCTTCTAATCCACATGCCAAGCAATCAGAACACGAAATACACAGACGAAATAAAATAAGAGAATCGTAAAAGAAAGCAAAGGATGTCTTATTCCGAATCTGCGTATGAGCGTTACAACAACGTAAGAGCCTTGGCTGCAAGAGCTGCCGGCGAGTTTCCGAGTTCTAACAACCTAAGACTGCAAAAACCTAGTTGAGTCGCAGCTCGATAAAAAAAATGGAAAATTGCCTATTGCTCTAAGTGCAAAGTTTTGCTCTGAGTAGAAAAATTGTCTCCCTCTGCATCTTCAACCTCGACATTCTTATATACTCCGCTAGAGGCGGTTTGCTCTTTCCCCTTTCTGCCCTCGATCTTCACGTTTATCTTTGGAAACCTCACATTTATCTTCTGAACTTGACATTTATCTTCTCCAACGAAGTAAAAGATAAACCGTCATAAAGATTGCGCTCGATTTCATATAAGATCGTAAGTGGGCTTCTAGCCGCGCTATGGACCCTTTCGGTCCGTTTTACGACTTGAGCGTTTTTACGATTTATCGAAAGAGCGCTTACGAAACGAAGTCGGTTCCAAAGAAAGTTTGAATTTCTCGTATAGCGGAGGCAGTTCGAGGTGTTTAGTTAACCGTTTCCATTTCATATGATCAATTCGAACTTCATACGAGATAACGAGTTCTTTCGGATTTTAAATCTTAAAGTTCCAACGATGACTCCGATCGAGACGAAACAAGAGTAGGTTCGATACAATCCCGAAGGAGGGAGCTACAAGGACGGGATGAAGGCAGGTTATTTGATCCAACTCTCCGAACGGGCGTGTTGGACGGTTCGTTCGGTCCAACTCGTCGAACGGGCGAGTTGGACGGTGCGTTCGATCCATCTCGCCCGTTCGGCGAGTTGGACGGTGCGTTCGGTTTGGATGATATGGCCTAATAGTTGTTTCGTCGTTCGGGATCGTTTGTCCAAGGCCTAGAGTAACATTTCTCGATGACTTATCGTGTCATTCCTTTTCGGAGTTGTTACTAAACTCGATTTAGGTTCTTCCACTTCTCTTTTCTTTTGAATTTTATTTATTTTTTTCAAAGAAGACATTTCTTCAGAAGTTTTTAACATTGTTTTCGTCGTAACCGATTTTTGCCCCCAACAGTTAGCCCCCCAGCTCGTTAGAATCATGATGTTCTTGCGAGCGGATTGAGTATGTCGGGTAAGTTAGGCGGAATCCAATGTCTAGTGGATTCTTATGTCTATATGTATGTGGAGTAAGTTTTCAAATTCTTTACTTGCTCATTTCCACAAACTTCTTCTCAAGATAGAAAGATCCTTTTCTATCTTCTCTCTCCTTGATAAAAACCCTCTCTTTTTTTAAAAAAAAAAGAATCATGTCTTCAAGGAAAAAAGCTTCCACCAAATCTCATCGCGATAGTTCTGCCCCCGACAACTCTAGCTCGCAACATGATGATGTTGCGCCAAAGGTGGAGTTTGCGGAACATTCGGTTGGTCCCGAGGAGGCCGAGGCGTACTGGGCGGCTAGGGGTGAAGTAAAGCCTTCTTGATGCGGGACATGGGCTCCTCCTCTGTTTCGTGCTAACCCTGTGGAGGACTGTCTGAGCAAGAGCTGTCCGAATGGGATTTCCGCCGTTCGGAGTTTCTGCAGAACACCGGAGTTGGTCGAGTTTCGTCTCCCAGATGCTGGGGAAGTTTCTGGGTATCCGCCTAAAGGCTACTTCACGTGCTATGAGGCATACCTGATGCAGTGAAACCTATGGTCTCCCATTCCGGAAATCATCGTGCAGCTGTTTGATCGATTCAAGTTTTCGATCGGCCAGGTCAACACGTGCGGTTTGCAGCACATTGTCGGGATTTTGGTGTTGAGTTCCCAGTTGGCTACGACCCTGGACGCCGATCATCTTGAAGCGCTGCTGCAGCCCGGGGGAATTCGGCCATAGCTCAGTTGAGGTCTCGGACGAACATGATGATCATATCGGGGTTCTTGTCGAACTTCCATGATTGGAAAGATCACTTCTTCTTTGTTCGTGTAAACGACGCGTCCGTGGAAGCGAGTGCCATCCCCATCTTTAGGACAAGATAGGTGATATACCATGGATTTCACCCATTTTTAGTCATGGTATATAAGTGTTTTAAGATATATATATTATGTTTTAGAGTTTTTTCAAAGCAATTACAGGTTCAGCTACTTGATAGAAGGAAATGATGCTTTTGGGACACTTTGGAGTACTTTTACGCCTATAGAGTCGATCGACGCTTGAAGAGCAATACCGATCGACCAGAGCCAATTAAAATCGATCGACAGCCGTTGAGCGCCATCGATCGATATTGGATCACTCGAGGATTAATCACGAAATTAGAAGACTTCATTTCCATAAAGTTTATTAATTACAACCTAAGCCTTAAGCCGCCTGTGAGGCTATATGTACTAGGGTTTTATATCATTTTAGAGGCAGACTGGCCTAAAGACCTAGTTTGGGAGAAGAAGCATTTTGGCTACCATTAGAAGAGCTT
>NC_027752.1:30858310-30859936 GCF_000695525.1 Brassica oleracea var. oleracea
CGCCTGTGAGGCTATATGTACTAGGGTTTTGTATCATTTTAGAGGCATACTGGCCTAAAGACCTAGTGAGGGAGAGGAAGCATTTTGATGAAATAGCCAGCATGATCTAACTGACTAGATAACAACGAGAGTTGGTTTAGAGGGTTAGAGAACAGCTTCAAACCCGCTCGCAAAGCTTGCTAGAAGAACCGTCGATCGACGTTACCATCGTTGTGTCGATCGATTGTTTGAAAGGTGCTTTCTCGAGATCAAAAGACGACAGTTGAGATCCGAGATCTAGTAAAGAAAACCTATCTGGTTTTACCATTGTTTGAGTTCAAAAACCGTCAAACCCTTTTGTCTAAACTAAGTTGCATGCTCTCATACCTGAGAATTTGCCTAAGTCTAGCTGTTTTCCCATCCTTAAAACAACTTCAACTTAAACAGCCGAACAATTGCCTTGTTCGACTCATCATTTACTGCTTTTAAACAAACAAACCTCTTTGTCTATCTTTATTTCTAATCCCTTAGATCTGTTGAGTAACCCTAGAGTCCTTGTGGATTCGATCCCTAAGTACTGCATCTGAACCTCATATTTAAGAGAGTAATTCACTCCTTAGGGTAATTTGAGTGATATCAAATTTGGCGCCGTTGCCGGGGACTCTTTCTTATTACCATTAAATTTAATTTAGAATTTAGTATAGACTTGTTACGAAAAACTTGCTAAGTTTTCTTTCTTTCCCTGTCTACGCAGACACTAAGAATG
Organism: Brassica oleracea var. oleracea; assembly: GCF_000695525.1. Taxonomy (NCBI): domain Eukaryota; kingdom Viridiplantae; phylum Streptophyta; class Magnoliopsida; order Brassicales; family Brassicaceae; genus Brassica; species Brassica oleracea. The sequence continues at coordinate 30,859,056 of NC_027752.1, forward strand.
GAGAGCATTGAACTCGGCTGAGCATCGATCGACGAAGATGTAATGTTATCGAGCGACGTAGAGACCGAAGAATCTGACTGACATGGAGCTCCCGATATCGATCGACACCGCCCAGCCGGAAGCATGTAAGTTTTCTCTTACCGAGCTTATTGATGAGGAAGTAGTTCAAACTGAACCAATAGGTCAACTGAGCAATGAGACTAGCCAAACTAAACAGGGGACTGAAATCCTTGTTGAGATAAATCCCACCTTGATAAAAGGTGAAGAGATAAGATTGCCTTTGCAAGACTACCTAAACCCTGGTAGAACCTATTCCAATAGGTCCGCTATTAAAATACCAGGAGACGATACCAAGAAATCTAAGTTCAACGCAGATTACTACTGTATGGTTCGTCGAAACCCATTCCGTGGATCTCTCTCTGAGCACCCGCAAGATCACATCGAAGGTTTGGAAGAATTAATCCCAGATGAATACAATCGTTGCAAACTATTCTCATTTTCCTTAGAGGGAGAAGCTCTCAGATGGCTAAACTGTTTAACAACAGGATCCCTTACTTGTTGGGAAGAGATTAGAAACGCCTTCCTTAAGAAATTTTTTGATGATGATCGCTATTGGGAAGTAAGGAGACAAATCTTTACATTCCGCCAAGATCCACGTGAATCGTTTAAAAACGCCTGGGGAAGATTCAGGAGCTATGAACTTGAATGTCCCCATCATGGTTATTCAGAACCACAACTCCTTAACATGTTCTATGGAGGTGTTAACTTGAGCTACAAATCTACACTCGACACGGCGAGTGAAGGAAATTTCATCACTAGGAGCCCCAAAGACGCTAGACGCCTTATCGAAAATGTAGCAACGGGAAAATCCTATGAAAAGA
>NC_027752.1:30860164-30870732 GCF_000695525.1 Brassica oleracea var. oleracea
GCTGAAATTGCGACTGCCATTAAAAGAGAAACAGGACGTCTTCCCGGGAGAACTGATTTAAACCCGAGACGTCAAGTCAGTGCCATAATGTTGCGTAGCGGAAAACATCTCGCGACAAACATGAAGAACAACACCGAAATTGGTAGTTCTGCCAATGCTGATGAAACAGGCGAGAGCAATTCTCAGCCTATACTTCTTGATGACCCTGACCCAAAACCTTCTCGCGAAAACAGGAAGTCTACCGCTGAAAAAAATAAGGAAAAGACTATAGACTTAGAAGTAGAAGACGATTCGGATATTGAGGCCGAAATCGATCGACAGTATGGTAACCAGTCGTCGATCAACTTTCAGATAACCCTATCGATCGACATTTCACTTAACCCGAACCAACGATTGAAAGAGTCTATAGAACCCTACCCCCTTATCCTCCTTAAACGCAGACTAAGAAATCATTAGAATATGCGATCTGCAAGAAAACATTGGATAGAATTACTATGGAGATGTCCCTTAGTGATGCTATGAAAATAGCACCTTCGATAAAGAAGTGTGTGAAGGATATGACGTCTCCAAATTATCCAACTGCGGAACAAAGTGTGATGATGGTGTCAGAGGAAGAAAGTGCCATCATTCGAGGAGAAACTCCAACTAAGAGGCCTGATCCTGGTAGTTTTGTCATAGATTGCAATATACAGAACATGCGTTTTCCTCGATCACTATGTGATCTTGGCTCTAGCGTGAATCTTATGCCTTACTCCGTCGCAGTAACCTTGGGATATAACGCGTTTAGGCCAACTCCGATAACCTTGGTTCTAGCTGATCGGTCTATCAGGGTACCTGAAGGGATTCTCGAAGACGTTCCTGTAAAACTTAATGATTGCTTCGTGCCTACGGATTTTGTTGTGTTAAAATACAGACAAGAACCAAAAGACCGCCTCATTCTGGGTCGGCCATTCCTAGCTACAGCTGGAGCGATCATTGATGTGAAAGAAGGACGAATAAATTTGAACATCGGGGACATTTCGATGACCATTGATATGGAAAGGCTAATCAAGCAACCCTTGATAGATGACCAAGCTTTCTATGTGGAAGAAGTTTCTGAGCTAGATAAGGAATCTTTCATAGACATGTGCTCATACGACCCCTTAGAAAATGCTCTTACCAATATGGAAAAGGAAATCTTCAGCATAGATAATAGGACTGACGATTACGTGCAACTGATGGATGCAAGTATTGAGGTTGCGAACATCGAAGAAGATGATGACTCAGACATTATCATCGATCGATACCTCAGAGAGGCCGTCGATCGATACCTCAGAGAGGCCGTCGATCGATACCTCAAAGAGGCCGTCGATCGACAACCATCTTCATTATCTAGTTGGTCTAAAGACAAAGCACCAAAGGTTGAATTAAAACCCCTCCCCAGTGGTCTTAAATATGCATTTCTTTATGACCAATCCTACCCTGTTATTGTCAACGCCAATCTCACTAGTGGAGAACTTGCATTATTATTAAATAAACTACGCAAGCACAGGAAAGCAATTGGGTATTCTCTCGATGATATTCTTGGTATTTCTCCTGATCATTGCATGCACCGTATTCATTTGGAAGACGGCGCTAAAACGTCGATAGAACAGCAAAGGACATTAAATCCGAATCTAAAGGAAGCAGCCAAAAAGGAAATTATTAAACTCCTAGATGCTGGAGTTATCTATCATATTTCGGATAGTAAATGAGTAAGCCCCGTACATGTTGTACCCAAAAAGAGAGGTATTACAGTAGTGAAGAACGAAAACGATGAACTCATCCCGACCCGTACCGTCACTGGACATCGGAGGTGTATCGACTATAGGAAATTAAATGCCGCTACTAGGAAAGATCACTTTCCCCTGCCCTTTATTGATCAAATGCTGGAACGTTTAGCCAATCACCAGTATTACTGTTTTCTTGATCGATATTCCGGATTTTTTCAAATTCCCATACATCCGAATGATCAAGAAATGACAACCTTTACATGCCCCTATGGAACATTTGCATATCGCAGAATGCCATTTGGTCTTTGTAATGCCCCTGCCACTTTCCAACGTTGCATGCTGTCAATTTTTACAGACATGATCGAGGACTTTATGGATGACTTTTCAGTCTACGGATCAAATTTTAAGAATTGCCTCGATAATTTATGCAAGGTATTGGAAAGATGTGAAGAAAAGAACCTTAAATTGAGAAAAATGCCATTTTACGGTTAACGATGGCATCGTATTAGGACATAAGGTTTTCGCCGCTGGTATAGAGGTAGATAGAGCTAAAATCGAGGTGATGACCGGTCTCCCAGCACCCAAAAATGTAAGAGACGTGCGAAGTTTTCTCGGACACGCCGGCTTTTATAGGAGGTTTATACAAGACTTTAGCAAAATTGCTAGACCTTTAAATAACCTCTTGTGCAAGGAAGTAAATTTTGATTTTACACCAGAATGCATGACAGCTTTCGAAGATTAAAAAAAAATCCTTTATAATTGCCTCCGTCGTTCAAGACCCCGACTGGAATCTCCATTTCGAGATCATGTGCGATGCGAGTGATTTTGCGATACGAGCAGTTTTGGGCCAAAGAAAAGATAAAAAGCTGCATGCCATCTACTACGCCAGTCGTACGCTTGATGAAGCGCAACAGAATTAGGCAACAACAGAAAAAGAACTACTCGCCGTAGTTTATGAATTTGAAAAATTCCGTCAATATCTAATTGGAACACATGTGATAGTTCACACTGACCACGCTGCCAATAAATATTTGATGCAAAAGAAAGATGCAAAACCTTGACTCATACGCTGGATTTTACTACTCCAAGAGTTTGATATTGAAATTAGAGATAAACGAGGAGTAGATAATGGAGTCGCTGACCATCTTTCTCGGATCAGAATAGAGGATAACGTCCCTATAGACGACTTCTTCCCAACAGAGAACGTTGCACAAATAGACACATCTTTCGTAGATCAAATTTCTCTCACTTCCGATGAGACATCGATCGATGCGAAAGAAAACATATCGATCGACTCCAGTAGTGATACATCGGTCGATAACGACAGTATCGCAACGCCTCGATCCCCTAGTAACCACAGTCACGGCACCTCGTCTATAAAAATAAATATTGACATAAAGGTTAACGTTGCTGGTGATAAGATAAATCTCAAACCTAATGAAGAATCGCAACAAGAGGTGCACGCAATTGGTAGGAACTCGAAAGATCGACCCTGGTATGCTGATATAGTAAACTATTTGGCAGCCAAAGGCGAGCCTGAAGAACTCAAGGGGTATATGAGGAAGAAATTCTTCAGAGAAGTTAGAAGATATCATTGGGATGAACCATACCTCTACAGGCATTGCTCTGATGGGATATACAGACGATGCGTATCCGAAGCTGAAATTCCGGACATTAAGCGCGGATTTGGGATGGTTTTGACGTTTCTAACGATTATCTAGTGTTAGGATTGTGGATTTTATGCTGTTAATGCCCTGAAAATGCGATTTGGAATTGAGTGATCTTTGCAGGTTTCGCGATTCGACATCGATCGATGCGAACTCTATAGCGTCGATCAATACCCTTATTGTCGACTAATTCTTAACGACATATATCGATCGATGTCTCACATACTTCATCAATCGATATCACAATATATCGACAACACTATCTCACATCTACTCTCTTTTCTGTTTGTTTTCAGATGAGTTCAGACGAATATGCAGATAGACGTGAGAGGAGACCGAAGAGGAGATACGACAAAGCTAGCACATCCATACAGCACCGCGACCCTTGGCCTCGTAACGATAAAACACCCATCGACACATTCGAGGAGTTCGCTGACCCGAAGAAAGCGGTCAACAGCAAGGAGTGCATCAACCGTGTGCTCAAGGACGAGTGGGACGACTACGACAGCTTACTCTACAACGCTTGGCTTGGCGTCTCTATCGAGCCCACACGGTTCATCGACCCATACATCTTACGGAAGCTCCGGATCAAGACAGACATTAGGGAGATGATCACGCAGCTCGGACCTGGTACCATGGCCACTCGCGCATACGATCTCCACGTCGACTTGATCAGACAGCTTATGGCCACAGTCGAGCTCACCTATAGAACCTCGAAGGCGAGGGTGGCAGGAGATGGTACACTGACCTTCTTCGCCAGGGGAATTTGATACAGGATCTCCATCCCCGAGCTCTGGCGCATCTACGGTTTCGATGAGGCTGCAGCTGCGAGCAAGATTCCACCTTCCTAGGCCTCAACGGATTATGGGAGATAATCAGCATGGGAGCGTGGGACTCCAACTCCGCTACGCAGACAGACATCCGTCACCCCCACCCTCCGGTACTTTTTACGGGCTCTTGCAAACACGTTGGTTTGCAAGATGGAGCCCAACAAGGTCAGGATACAGGAGCTTACACTACTCTTCTGTGGAGTAAACGGCTTGGTGAACCTGGCTCATCTCGATGAGATCGAAGACGTGGTGACTCTAACCCTCGGAGCCATTTTTGCTGCGCACTTGGTGGACCTGAAGAAGAAGCCCTTCACGGGCAAAGGCAGGAAGAAGGAGACGGTTGGAAGTTTGCTGACACCGATCTTTGAGTATCTAGGCATCCGCCTAGACCCGAGCACAGCCGACCGCTCCCACCGCTTCTTGGATTAGCAACACCTGATGAACTGAGGTTGGCTCAAGGAGGAACTTCTCTGGAGGTTTAGGATCGGGAACCAGCACCGTCTACTGCAGATGCCGAACAGGATGATCACAGACTTCCATGACCAGGTCGATAGGCTCCGGTTCATGCCCGATCCCCAGCTCCTCCGCGATCTTCCGGCCATCCCGCCCAGACCTCCCGGAGTGCGTCGAGCCAGAGCTACACAGGGACCACCGGAGGCACCTCTTCATGATTTCCTGATCATACCAGACATCCCTATGCGCGATCAGGGAGACTTTCGGAGGCTAGTTGTGGATGCTCTTCGTGCCATCTGGGCTAGAGTATCTTGCACAAGCAGGAGGACCATCAGAGCTCACTCACCAGCAGCAGCAGGACCTTCTAGGCACCGCAGGGATCCTTCATCCGGGAGCAACGACGGGTCCAGCGAGGCCACCGACTAGTCCTCCCATTTTTATCTCTTTCCCTTATGAACTTGTTTTTCTATTTTTTGAACTTGTAGGATTTATATTTTAGACATATCTATGCTTTATGTTTGAGACTGTCTACTTATTTCTTATGTTTGAAGTGTCAAACAGAGCTAACTACACTGACAGATCATATGAGTTAGATTCCACACATGACGCAGAATTTTCTGTTCCTCGCCATCGATCGACACGGAGAGGATGGTATCGATCGATGTGCGGGACAGAGAGGTATGACACTTTGCTCTAACATCTCAAACATCTAACTTTGCTTCTCACCACCTTTGGACACTTTACACTGATAATTTAAGTCTGGGGGCGGTTGTACTAACACCATATATCTTCTTGAGTTTTGTCAAAAATATTTTCAAAAATAATCTTATTAAGTCAAGAAGGGGACTATGAACTTATGATTTTTACTTGAATGTCTAACTACTTTTTAGCACCATTCTAGATTTACTGATTGCAGATAGTACTAAAGATGCTAAACTGGATCAACCTGTCAACTATACACACTTGCCTAGCTTGTTTGAAAGAACCAAAGCTAACCTCCAACACTAAACCTGACACAACTGCTTGTCTTGGGGCTTGGTATACACGGGATCGGATTCTTCAAACAAGTTTGGAAGGTAAATCCTTGTGTAGATTTATCACCTTTTCTCTCTCTATTTCGACCCTAGATTTATAGGTAGAGATATTTATTTTCTATTGAAGAAAAAAAAAAAAAACAAAATAGGTGACTAGTTAGGTGGAATCCGAACAGGACTTGGTGGCTACAACCATTAAGGCTTGCTTCATAAGGATTCCAACAAAAAGAATTCGAACGGGATTTGGTGGCGGCAATCTTCATGGCTCGATTCATATGAATTCTTGGATATAGGTCAAAAAGAAATGAACAGGACTTGGTGGCAACCACCATTAAGGCTTGATTCATGGAAGTCTGTCCAATCTTGGTCAATGATCTTGCAATATAAGCAGACCTTGACTAAAGAGAGAAATTAGTAGAGAGAAAAGATAGGAACTAACTTTTACCTGCAGATGCAGATACTTGTTTGAAAATCCTTGCATCCTGTGATCGATACTCCCAAGGTAAAGTCTGCACTTTTATTTATGCTAAGAAATGAGGTTGGTAGAGGGGAATGTCAGATAAGATTTGCTAAGTTGTTGGCTAGATGAATTTGGTTGCTAAGCTAGGATATTACATAATGTGCTTTTGTGATTAGGGCCTTTTAGATGTGGAATTGCGATAATGTAGAGGTGATGACGTCTATGTTTTAATCTGTGAGTCCCTGCTATTTCGAGTCCTCTTTCTTTCCAACTTTTCTATTTTCTCTCTCTCTCTCTTAGCATTTCTCCGCGATCTTCAATCGCTCAGGCTTAGTTCTTCATTTCAGGTATTATCTCCCTTTCACTCTCTCTTTTCTCTCGACTTCTTTCCTCCATATTCTCCTTTTAGACCTCTAAGATGAAATCCAAACCCGATCTTGCCCTAGACTCTTCTTCTATAGACGGTAGGGTTAGGTCAAAGACGCAGAGATCTGGTGCCGGTCCTTCAGAATCGATGGACTCCTTCGGTTCTTCGCTAGATCTTACCGTGGAGGTTGAAAACCCGAGCCGCGCAGTCACCGGCGTTGCTTCACTGTCTCCGAGGACAAACAGGTTTCTCCCGGTGGGCCCTCTTTTGTCGATAGGAGTAGAAGAAGTCGCAAGCTGGCGGGTGAGGTATCACCTTCCCGACAATGTCCTCATCAGAATCTCAGGTCCCATAGATAGGGTTTCGGACTTCGAGGCCGATGAAGTCCCTGTGTATGAGGGATTCTTTGAGTCGGGCTTCAGAGATCGAGTTCCTTCGCTGGTGGCAAAGGTGTCGGAGGTGTTGGAGATCTCATCGGGTCAGCTGAATCCTATCTCCTTGAGAATTCTGATAGCTCTGCAAAACCTAGGTGATCTCGAAGGTCTCACCATCGGGGTTGCCGAAGTTCTGTACTCATACGCTATTACCCCCTTGAATGGTGGGGAACGAAGATATCATTTGCACCCTCGCGGCGGAGAGCTTCCTGTTCAGGAGGTCGTGAAGAAGGAGAGAAAGCGTCTACCGGTTTTTGATGGTCACTGGACCGAGAAGTTTGCTTTTATGTACCTCCCGGGTTTCTCCACTGTTTGGTGCACAGCTGGTGGGTAATAAGAGTCGTGAGGGTAATGATTGTCACACGAGATTAACGTTTCTTGTTTCCTTATGCAGATATTCATAGCGTGTATCCATCTTAGGGAGAGAAGACGATCAAGCAGGTACTGGAGCTCCCCATCGAGCGTCGTCAGGTCCCTTTTCTTGTGAGCAAAGAAGCCTTGGAGCGTTGCAGCATCTGGGGTAAGCTCTGATCTCTCTTTTTGTTTACTGCGAACAGTTCGCTTAGATGTATTAGCGCCATGCTTCAGGTAATATGTCAGGATCCAAAGGTGAAGAGGCGTTGGCAGAGTATAAAAGGGCTTTAGAGGTCATGTCGGCGACGAAAGCCGCTCCTAAGAAGGCTGCCCTTAGTGAGAATGATGATGAGGTTCAGTTCATCAAGAACAACAAGCGTCAGGCCGCGACTGCTCTAGCTTCTTCTTCTAAAAAGAAGTCTAGGGCTTCGGGATCTACCCCGAAGGTTTCGTCATCGAGTAATCCAGCCCCGGTTTTGGCTAATCTCAACACTAAGGTGTTTCCTTTGACTCCGGTGATTCTTCCGGAGGGGGATTCTTCAGCCTCCATCCAACTCATCCAGGGTGATCTCCTCCAGGTAACACGTTATCCTCCTTTTTACTTCTTTTGGTACCTCGTTTTTTACTAACAATCGATTTGTTTTTGCAGGCAATGTCCCAGCTGTTCCATCTTGGTGAGAGGATGGGTGATCATGCTTCACTCAAGGCTGACCTAGCTGAGTTGACTTTCCAGCTGTGTGAGGAGAAGGATAACGTCCTAGCCAAGGAGATGGAGATCAAGGCCCTGAAGCTTAAGGTGAGGAACCAAGATGAGGCTGGGGTGCTGGCTGCAGCGTAGAACGTGTCCCTGAGGGAGCAGTTGGAGCAGCGAGAGGAGGAGGTATGCGACTTGAGATGCGCCGCGGAGACCTTTGCTGCTGAGAAGACTATGGCGGTGAGCGGCGCCATAGTGGTGGCTCGCTGGGAGCTCATAAGGGAATGGCTCAACCATCAGACCGATAGCTGGGATCTTGAAGATATCTGGGATCTTCCTGCTCCTTCTTTCGAGGGAGAGCCAGTGATTCCGAGCAAGACTGAGGCTGAGAAGACTTCAGAGCCTACCGCTAGCGATCCTTCGACTGACCCTTAGTCTCTCTGGTCAGAACTCTTAACCCTTTGTAGGGGTTTCTTTTGTTGTACATGTCCTCTGTGAGGATTTAAAACTTATTTTCGGGCCTTCGTGCCCCCCTTTTTATTTTGTAAGACAATGGCCCTGCTGTGGCTTTCCTTTATTTTTAAAAATACGCCTTCGGTTTTTCATTTGCGTACTAGACTCGCTTCTGAAGTAAGATTTTTCGCCGATGATTTCCTTAGGTCGCGGTGTAGAAACCCGTTAAAAAAAATGGTCGAGTATCTTTGTGGTGGTCGAGTCGTGGGCGATAAGGATCGATCGAGGAGTTTTGTAGTACGAGGTGGGCGAAGAAGTGATCGTGAGTGAACTATGAGTCGAATAAGTTGCTCGACCATAGTTAGAAGATGTCTTAGATTGATCAGACGGATGTTTTTGAAGCATAACATTTCTGGAAGCACGATGGTTTAGAAGCTCGACGTTTTGGAAGAATGACGTTTCTTCAGCACAAAGTTTTCCGCGAAACTTCGTATCAACGGAATATTATTTCGAAGACATTGGAAGCAGGACGAGAATTAATAAGGATGGGAAGCAAGCACGACGGGATCGAAGCACGACGGGAAAACCCGAAATTGGACGAAAACCCTAAGTTTGGTATTATGGAAGTTTTCGTGAAGCCGGAGGCTCGGGAAATATTTACCGCCAAGGTCAGACTTCAGATTGGAGTTTATTGAAAATATTAAACTCATCTGAACGAGAGTAGAAAAATATTCCGGGTTATTCGCGGATCACAAAATTGCCGGAAGGACCAAAATCGGGTGAATGGGCCGAGAAGCTCGAGGTGGCTCGTTGCATGGGTTCAGATCGTGGTGTCAAGAATCTAACAAGCTGAGTGTCTCCAGAAGCTCGAGGTGTCGCCATGCATGGAAGCTGTACATGCAGCCTGACATGTAGAAGCACGAGGTGTCTCCGCGCATGCAACAGAAGCATGTTGATCGACATGTCTGTGGTGCTGTGGCGCCTTGCATGAGTTCTCGTCATGCAGCCTGACATCGGGGAGGAGTGGTGGCGTCCTACATGTGTCCTGGACATGCAGCCAGCCATGTGGAGCACGAGGTGCCGCCGCGCATGCGTCCGGAGCCATGCGAAGCGACACACGGGCTGCCACCAACCTGAAGCTGATTGGCTGGTGTCTCCTATAAATACCCCACGACCCCAGATCATTTCTTCACATCCAGACCTGTCCAAAATAATTTAAAAACGTGAGAGAAAATTAGAAAAAGAAAGCAAGTGATTCCGAGCTATTTCGAGAGTTTTAGGGAGTTTTCGAGGTCAGTTCTCTACTGATTTCGTGTCAGCGCCTAGGGAAGGTTCGGTCCAAATGAATTTGTCCAGGCCAGTCAGTTCCTTTGATGATCAAGCGGAAGTGATGTCTGGAGTTAGTTCAGATCCATGGGTTCAGATCAGTCGAAGTTCTGCTCGATACTCCGCCGGGAAGTCTGAAGAACTGTCCAGAAGCTAGAGGAGGTTCTGTCCGAGTCCAGATCAGTCCGTCCAGATCTGTCAATGTCTACATGATCAAGCCGAGGTTCTGTACAAGTTTAGACCAGTCCACTCCAGTCAAGTCGTCAATTGCGTTTTGGCCAAGTCTTCTCCGATCAATCAGCTGCTTCTCGCCTAGGACACTGTGAGTTGGTTTTGAATGAATTCCATTTGGAATTTAGGCTAGATCGAGTCGCATATAGATTAGAATGATCACGCTATTGAATGGTAGAGTCCTTAAGGTTATTTTATTTATGGAACCGGCCTCAGTTTAGCAAGGGCTAAGCTGAGATGAAAGGAATTAAGACTGATTTAATAACCTGACTAGGACTTGGGCTAGGATGCATCATGTTTTCTATTCTTATGTGTTGATATGGTTGAGGGCAGGTTCCCGTTATCTTTAAATATAGTTTCATAGTAGGAGGCTGAACTATCTGGGTAACGGTTTGATTGAGTTGTTTAGTATTGATATTGTTGTTTAGTAGTTAGTACTAAGGTCTTAGGCCATATAGGCCGGACTACTGGTACTATTGGTTAGTCTTGTTGAGTCAAGAGTTTAGATAGGATA
>NC_027752.1:30871009-30887192 GCF_000695525.1 Brassica oleracea var. oleracea
TGGGCTGCGGTCGGTTGAAAGTTCCTTCTTCTGGCCTTTGTGGTAGGCATATAGGATATTGTCGATAGAGAGGAGGAACACGAAGTCACCAGGGCCCAGGTTAGAGTGTTGTGTTAGTGTGTCGTAGAGGGTTATGGAACCCTCGAGTTAATGTAGCACCGATATACGGTGTTACGAGTTAGATCGAGTCATTGGTAGTTACTATCTTATTATTGTTGTGGTTGTGGTTGTTGATTGTTTGCCTTGCAGGTTCCGACATTAAGTCCTAAGTCTGGTTTAGGTACCGGATTTGGCTTGGTGTGTATTTGGTTAGTGTAGGCCTGACATTGGCCTATATGTGTTTGAGTGATTTCTTGTGAATGGTGGTGGATATTAAAGCTATGCGGTATCATTGGTTGGCCGATCATGTTCTTGTCTGATTGTTGGTCGACCGGCTAATGATATACTTGTATAGTCTAAGTATCTAACACTACATGAGTACCGAACTCAGGCGTATATATGGTTAACTAGGGATTGGTTGTTGACTTGTTTTACTGCAGGTTCCCGTTACTTGAAGCTAGATCATGGCAGGAGGCCAAGTCTAACTTAGTAACGGTTTGCTTAGGCTTAGCTTTTATTGCATGTTAGGGCTAGATTGATTGTTATTTTGGGTTGTATGGGTTAGAGTCTAGGTTGCGAGTAGAGGCCGCCAGCTCACTGAGTAATACTAGATTACTCATCCAACTCCGTTGTCCTTTTTGCAGGACGTATATTTAAAATATTCAAGGCACAAACTGAGCAAGAAACAAGAGCCAAGATTCTAACATTCCGGACAGATTTTCATGCCTTTTGTTAACGGTATTTTGGATATGTGTTTAGTTGACTCAATTTTGCTTTAGGCCTGGACCAGCCTCTTATATCAATGTATGTATATTTCTTGAATCAAAAAGAAATTGTTTTTATATGCGCTTCATGAGTACTCTGATATTTGACAAGTCCGGTCTAACACAACGTTAGCTCTCAGTATGGGTTGAAAAGCCTTAGGCCTTGATCTAAACGCTAACTCTTGGTATGGGTTGCAAAGCTTTATGCCTTGAATTAACGGGACGAGTTAGTGGATGAACTGGTCGAGGTCGTGGAGTAAATTTTGTGACTCTGACTGGATCGTCCCTAACCCGTCACGTAGCGCTTCTGGACCATGGTGTTGGGTTGGACGGTCAGTCATGTTCTTGTTTGCCGGCCGGTTGGCTCATTCATCTCCAACCCTGGGTGTTGGACGGTCGATCGGTCATGTTCTTGTTTGATTTTTGGCTGGTTGGTCGACCTATGCTTAGGACAGTTCGGGGGTGTTACACGCGGGGTGCGCCTTTTAGAATCGTGAGTTCAGGAATTAAAATCCTGAGGAATGGATCCAGACCTTCATTTAGATATAGAGGTTGCCCCGGACCCTGAAATTTTGTGAGGATCAGGGGGTTGTCATTGGGGGCCCAAAGATCGCTAGTGGGCCCGAAGAGATGGGCTCTGATCCTGGGGGTTTTAGGCTAACATACGGACTCTTGGAGTCTGGAGAATGATCTCGTAACTCGGAGGTTGCATGAGGACCCGGGGGTCATCGGGGTCATCGGGGTCATCTGGGGACCCGGAGGTCGTGGAAGGGCCCGGAGGTTCCCTGTGACCATGAGGTCTTTGTTCGTGATCCGGAGGTCTTTTCTCTAGGTCCTGGGACCGAGACTGGGGCCCGGAGGCGATATAGGAATCCAGAGATTCTATGATAAATCCGGAGATCGTGGTTGGAACCCTGAGGTCGCACAAAAGTACATGGTTTTTCCTTTAGATCCAGAGATCGTATCGGGACCCTGGTGTATTTGGACCCTGAGGTTGCATGGGAACCCGGAGGTTCTTTAAGGATGTAATGACCCTGATGCGCCCTAGGCTGCACAGGGATTCTATCCTTTTTTCTAAAATCGTGTTAGGCCTTTGAGGCCGTGTTGGAACCCGGAGGTTTGGATCCAGAGATCGCTGTTTGGAACCCGGAGGTTCTTTGAAATTATAATGACCCCGATGCGCCCTAGGCTGCACAGGGGTTCTAACTTCTTTTTTATCTTTGGAACCCTGAGGCCATATAGGAACCCGGAACCCTGAGACCCTGAGATCATTGATTGGAAACCGGAGGCTATAGGGGAACCCGGAGGTTCTTCCTTAGATTTTATGCATAGGACCCGGAATAGTTTGGGGAACCTTGGGCTTCCTCTTTAGATCGGGGGCTTGCATAAGGACCCGGAGTTCCTTGGGAACCCAAAATGTTTTGTTTTTTGCAGGGACCGTACTCCGCCTTCCTAGGCAAGACTACTACCGGTACCTGTTTGGATTTCGTATTCTGCCGCTCGGAAGCTGGCCAGTATCGAGTTCCTATGATGTATTCTACTTCTGCAGGAAGTCACTGACAGGTTTAGAGGGTGCTGGTGTGTGTGTTATGACCCAAGTGCCAGGTTTACGCTGCTTTCCATGTCTGGAGAAGCAGGATTTAGATTGCTCCCTGTATTTCACAGTACTTTTGCAATGAATGTATGCCATGTGTTCCCTGTATTGTGTAGGTCGTAGCGTTTTAATACAGGTACTTTTCACATTGGTACTCTAGGTACTCCGATGCGCCTTCGGCTGCACAGGGGTTTCAGGTAGTTTTGACAGCATACTCAGGCTTGCGCATACCCATTCATGCTTTATGTCTCATACCCGTCTTGATTCTTTGTGAGCGTGCCACTTTTTGTGAGGGTTGGCCATGATCAGAGGTCTCTAGAGACCTGATCCAGCTCGTATGCCCCTTTAAGTATAATGATTTCCCCTCTACTTTTATAGTCGGAACTATTTTATTATAAGCTTTCTCCGGAGACGTTTAGCATACATAGGAGTAGGAAAGCATAATGCTTAAATAGTATATAGTAGTATAGAAATCATGGTCTGGGGACCGTATTAGAAATGATAGGCTTTGAGGTGCAGGGAGTTCCAGCAATTGGGCTCAAAGAAATAGGATTCACTCGGAGATAACCTCACCAAGAGAACAAGAATGTTCTAAGCAAAGAACAAAGAGAAAAAACTCAAAAATGAATAAAGAAAATCGAATAGCTTTATTCATGGATGTGTTCTCATACTTATACAACTTGTAATCAAAGGAAATAAATAAAAATGTATGAAAAAGAGACATAGGAAATAGATAATTGACCAGATTTTTTCAAAGCACAGAAAAACATGTTGACTGGTCGAAATGAACCATTCGGCTACCCATGTCCAGATTCAATGTAGCCGACAGCTCGTCCCGGGGTAAGGAGCAGCACGGGTTCGGTACAGTCTTCATGTTCGGATGGGAGATTCTCACGGACTGTTTGGGACCAAATGGAAGCTAAGTCATCAGAAAGCTTCAGGATTCTTGCCTTAGAAAGATTTGTAAGCTCAAAGTTCATGAACTGATCGAAGTGTCGGATCAGTTCATCAGAACGATCGCCGGTACGGTCCAAACGGCTTAAGAGAGAGAAGCCACGGTCGGTTTCGGTTTCTACTCGGTCGAATTCAGTTCTGGCTTCGGTTATCTGGTCGTGGGTTATGCTGAAGCTCCAATCCGGACGTGCGCGGGTCGATCCGGTACACGGCCTGATCAGTCTGTTCGGCCCGATCGGAAGACTGAACCTCAATTGAATTGTTCTGGACGTTCTGATCCTCGTACTGGTCTGATTCCATGGACTGATCCTCGGACTGGGGCACATCATTCCCTCCTTATTCAAAAGGATTTGTCCACAAATCCAGATCATCTACAAGAAAAAGAGAGAGATCAGAAACGTTAAAGCGAAGAAATATCATACTTACCTCGAAGATCAAGCTGATAAGCATTGTCATTGATCTTTTTAAGGATCTGAAATGGGCCATCGACTCGAGGCATGAGTTTGGACTTTCTTTCTTCCGGAAATCGCTCCTTTCTCAAGTGAACCCAAACAAGATCACCTTCCTGGAAAATAACCTCCTTTCTTTTCTGGTTGGCACATCTTTTATAGATCTCGGTCTTAGCCTCAATGTTTGCACGAACTTGTTCATGTAGTTTCCTGATAGTGTCTGCCTTCCTTTTGCCATCTGTACTAATTCTTTCACTCAAAGGCAAAGGTGAAAGATCAAGTGGACACAAAGGGTTAAATCCATTAACAACTTCAAAAGGAGAAAACTTTGTAGCAGAATGCATTGCATGATTATAAGCAAATTCAACATGTGGTAAACATTCTTCCCAAAGTCTAAGATTCTTTTTAACCAAAGATCTAAGCAGTGCAGACAAGGTTCGATTAACAACTTCAGTTTGACCATCAGTTTGCGGATGACAAGTTTTTGAAAACATCAATCTCGTTCCTAGCTTAGACCACAAAGTTTTCCAAAAATAGCTAAGGAACTTATCATCACGATCAGAGACAATGGTCTTAGGCATTCCATGCAATCTAACAATCTCTCTAAAGAATAAATCAGCAACTTGCACGGCATCATCAGTTTTGTGGCAAGGAATGAAATGTGCCATTTTTGAAAATCGATCCACAACAACAAAGATTGAGTCTCGTCCAGCCTTAGACCTAGGCAATCCTAACACGAAATCCATAGAGATGTCTACCCAAGGATGAGAAGGAATAGGAAGGGCAGAATACAAGCCGTGGTTTGAGGCTTTGGACTTAGACTTTTTGCACACCACACATCGGCCACAAATCCTTTCCTCATCTTTCATCAAACTCGGCCAGTAGAATTGATCATGAACCGCCTTGTAGGTTTTCTTAACACCAAAGTGTCCCATAAGCCCTCCTCCATGAGCTTCCCTTCTAGACAAGGCATCAGCCATGACATTCTCCTTACCTTGCTTGTACTTGATCACATAATGGAACGTCTCAATGAACTCCACCTAACGAGTGTGCCTCTTGTTTAGCTTTTGCTGACCCTTAAGGTGTTTCAGAGACTGATGGTCCGTGTGGATGATGAATTCCTTAGGCCAAAGATAGTGCTGCCATGTTTGAAGAGCCCTCACCAATGCGTACAGCTCTTGGTCGTAGGTGGGGTAGTTGAGTGTGGCTCCACCAAGCTTTTCACTGAAATAGGCAATGGGTCTCCTATCCTGCATCAACACAGCACCAATACCAACTCCGGAGGCATCACATTCGATTTCAAAAGCTTTAGAAAAATCAGGAAGTACAAGTAAAGGAGCTTGAGTTAACTTCCCTTTGAGAATCTGAAATGCCTCTTCTTGAACTTGTTCCCATTTGAACCCAACTTTCTTATTGATCACCTCAGTGAGTGGGGCTGCAATGGTACTGAAGTTCGGAACAAACCGTCTATAGAAGCCGGCCAGGCCATGGAAGCTTCTCACCTCGCCCACAGTCGTTGGACTCGGCCAGTCTCGGATGGCTTTGATTTTCTCCTCGTCCACTCTAAGCCCTTCTGCACCTACAACAAAACCTAGAAAGACCACATGATCTGTGCCAAAAGAACATTTTCCAAGGTTAGCAAATAGGCGTTCCTTCCTAAGGACCTCAAGAACGGATTTTAGGTGCAATTGGTGATCATCAAGGTTTTTGCTGTAAACAAGAATATCATCAAAATAAACCACAACAAAGTGACCAATGAACGACCTTAAGACATGATTCATTAGACGCATAAAAGTACTAGGTGCATTTGTGAGACCAAAGGGCATAAAAAGCCACTCATACAAACCTAGTTTTTTTTTAAAGGTTGTTTTCCATTCATCACCTTCTTTCATCCTAATCAGATGGTATCCACTTTTCAAGACTATTTTAGAAAAGACTCTGGAACCATGAAGTTCATCAAGCATATCATCAAGACGAGGTATAGGATGTCGATACTTTACCATGATGTTGTTAATGGTCCGACAGTCCACACACATCCTCCATGAGCCGTCTTTCTTTGGTACGAGTAGGACAGGCACGACACAAGGGCTAAGGCTCTCTCTGATATAGCCTTACTCAAGCAGCTCACCAATTTGTTTCTGAAGCTCCTTGGTCTCCACCGGATTGGTGCGGTACGCTGGTCGGTTAGGTAGAGACGCACCCGGGACGAAGTCGATCTGATGCTCAATGTCTCTTACTAGTGGCAATCCTTTAGGATTCTCATCTGGAAAAACATCAGAAAACTCCTGCAAAACATCTAGAAGTTCACTTGGAATCTCCGATGTAAAGTCAGAAGAAGAAGAAGCCATAAGAGATTCTTTATACACAAGTAAAAGAAATGGCTTTTGAGAGTAAAGAGACTTGCTGACCTGACCTTCTTTGATAAAGAAGTCAGAGTTTCTGGTAGTTGTTTCATGCTTATCCTTCTTAGGGTCGTGGTCTCGACCATTCTTAAGTTGAACTTGATCTTAATGAACCTCCAAAGGTGTCAAGGGAACCAAAGTGATTTTCTTTCCCTTGTGATCAAAAGAGTGTCGGTTTGTAAAGCCATCATGCACGGCCTTCTTATCAAATTGCCATGTCCGGCCCAAGAGAATGTGGCATGCGTCCATAGGCAGAACGTTGCAAATGACCTCATCTTCATATCGGCCAATGGTAAGGGGGACGGTCACTTGTTCCCTCACGTACTGTTCTCCAGATTCATTGAGCCACTCCAACCTGAAAGGACGAGAAAGAGGCCGACTAACAAGCCCAAGTTTCTTTACAAGGGTGTCACTAGCCACATTAGTGCAACTACCTCCATCTATGATCAAAGAACAAACTTTTTCTGAAATGAGACATCTAGAATGAAAAAGATTCTCCCTTTGTTCTTTGTCGTTGGTTTTTGGTTGCACACTCAAGGATCGGCTAGTAACCAATAGTCGACCATGAGCCGGATATTCTAGGCTGTCCTCATCAAAGATCGGACCAGAATCTTCTACAAAGGTCGAGCAGAACTCGTCAATCACGCCATCGACCTCTTTGTCGAAAATGGGGCCATAGGCATCGTCCAATGGTTTTCTAGCAACAAGGAGAGGGCCATGAGGTGGGTAATCAAGTGTCTCATCATCATCAAAGACTGGTCCAAGATCCTCCTTGTCATCTTCGGATTCTACTTCTCCGTTCTCCAAAAGAACCATCCCCTTTTGGTTTGGACACCGATTAGCATAGTGGCCAAGGCCATGACATCTGAAGCACTGATTGTCTCTGGTTCGTTTTGAAGTTTCTTCTTTCTTTTCTCTATCAACATGAGCAGGGGCATTAGTCTTAAAAGTACTATTTGTTGTGGACGAAGACTTACCCTTGTCTTGATAGTTTGTTTTGGATGCAAAAGAGGGTTTGGGGGCAAAGGACGGTTTAGAGAGGCCCTTTCTTTTGACTTGCTGTTCGATCAAAATAGCCTTGTGTAACATCTGCTCCATGTTGTCATACTCTTGAAGCTCCATACGATCTTGGATGTCACAGTTGAGACCGGTGAGAAATCTAGCCATGGTGGCGTCTAGAGATTCGTCCACATCTGCCTTGATCATGAGGATCTCCATCTCCTGGTGATAGTCCTCTACTGACTTGGTTCCTTGTAGCAAACGTCTCAATTTGTGTTGGAGATCGCGGTGATAGTGATCAGGAACAAAGCGTCTTCTCATTATCATGGTGAGCTCCGCCCAAGTATCAACTGGTCTTTCACCTGCTCTCCTCCTGTGAGTCACAACTTGATCATACCAATTAATAGCATAGCCAGAAAATTCAGAAGCCGCAAGCCTAACTTTTCTAAGATCAGTAAAATTTTGACAATCGAAAACAAGTTCAATTTTTCTTTCCCATTCAAGAAAAGCATTCTGGTCATTCTTGCCCTCAAAACTTGGAATTTTTAATTTCAATCCACCCAAACCATTATCAGCTCGATCATTTCTAGCAAATGGATTGACATCACCTTGATTTTGGTTTATAGATCCTCTCCTAGGCCAGTTGATGGACCGGTCGTCCTCATCATTGGTCTCCTCCTCTTGGATGTCATGGTCGGATCGGCTGCGTCTCCTTGGTCGATCTCTTCTGGCTCTGGTTCGAGATCGAGTTGGCCGGTTGATTTGAAGCTCATCAAGCCTCTGATGGATCTGTTCCAAACCTGTATCCAACAAGTTAGTCATAGAATCATTCAAAGCTCTCATATGTAAGTTAGACAAGCCGGCCATAGAATTTCCGGGACGGTTCCTTTCTTCTTCACTACTCATGGTTTTCCTGAAAATCTTAAACACGGAAAGTTAGATAAAACCTCACATTCTCAGGTGTTTATCCTTGCCCACACACGTGTTTCACTCAATTTTGGTAATCACACAAAGAGTTTCCCTCAAAGTTCTAAGAGAACAAACTAGATATCCCAAAATGAGAATCCCAAGTGAACCACCCAAGGGTCAAGATAGAGATATAAGAGATTTAACAAGGGGAATCCGTATTAACCACCTCCAAGGCCGGATTTCTCCTCGGCCAGCAGACTTACTCTTCCACTACCAAACCACAATTGAAAACTTTTGATATCTTTTTTCTTTTTTTTTTATTAGATCTTTCTTTTTTCTTTTTTTTTAAATGGATGGTAAATAGGGGCCAGGATTCAAGATAGAGAGAAGAACAATTTTTATGAAGAAAATGGTAGATGAGAAAGATGGAATGAAAAAAGATACCGGAAGAGTGGCTCTGATACCACTTGAAGAACCCTAAGGAACGAACACTCAACCGGATCTGATGATATGGACTCAATCCGTAAGGATTGAGAACTGATGGATCGTTTAGTGACACAAAAGGCTGCGGATGACCCAATGATACTACCATAGGTTTGAATGGCCACTTGATTTGACACACAAGTCCGGCTCAAAGAAAGGGGATTCACTCGGAGATAACCTCACCAAGAGAACAAGAATGTTCTAAGCAAAGAACAAAGAGAGAAAACTCAAAAATGAATAAGGAAAATCGCATAGCTTTATTCATGGATGTGTCTCATACTTATACAACTTGTAGTCAAAGGAAATAAATAGAAATGTATGAAAAAGAGACATAGGAAATAGATAGTTGACCAGATTTAGTCAGAGCACAGAAAAACATGTTGACTGGTCGAAATGAACCATTCGGCTACCCATGTCCAGATTCAATGTAGCCGACAGCTCGTACCGCGGTAAGGAGCAGCACGGGTTCGGTACGGTCTTCATGTTCGGATGGGAGATTCTCACGGACTGTTTGGGACCAAATGGAAGCTAAGTCATCAGAAAGCTTCAGGATTCTTGCCTTAGAAAGATTTGTAAGCTCAAAGTTCATGAACTGATCGAAGTGTCGGATCAGTTCATCAGAACGATCGCAGGTACGGTCCAAACGGCTTAAGAGAGAGAAGCCACGGTCGGTTTCGGTTTCTACTCGGTCGAATTCAGTTCTGGCTTGACTGATGGTCTTAGAATGACGAATATGACGGGAAAGGCGAGCTTCAGTACGGTTGATTCGGTCATCTGGTCGTGGGTTATCCTGAAGCTCCAATCCGGACGTGCGCGGGTCGATCCGGTACACGGCCCGATCAGTCTGTTCGGCCCGATCGGAAGACTGAACCTCAATTGAATTGTTCCGGACGTTCTGATCCTCGTACTGGTCTGATTCCATGGACTGATCCTCAGACTGGGGCACATCAGCAGTGGGGATACTGCATTCGGGGATAGCCACCTTCTCTTGATTGAAGCGGGCTATGTACCCTCGCATGGGTTCCGCTCGGTGCTGGAGGATTTCCTAGAGGCTGTCAGAGGTTTTCTCCAGGTCCCTGCTGCTGGCGAATTGCTCCACGAACTTGTCGCTGAGAACCGCGAAGGAAGCTATGGACCTGGAGGGTAAGTTGATATACCATTGCAGAGCGGGTCCGGTCAGACTTGAGCCGAACCCTTTGCACGTGGTGGCTTCGTGCGACCCCTTTGGGAGTGCTACGGCGAGCATCCTTTGTTTGTATTGGGCAACGTGGTCGTCCGGATCAGTGGTGCCGTCATACGCCTTTATGCTGGGGAACGAGAATTTCTGGGGCATCTCGATCAAGGTGATCTCATCCGTGAAGGGAGTATCGGCGTAGGAGTCAAGATTGCTCTTCCAGATGGGGGGAGCTACCCCCGGGAGCCTCTCTACCATAGACTGCATGGCGTCGAGCCTCTCGGAGAACATTTGGTGAAGGTGAGCGATCATAGGAGACTCCGCTCTCGCTATTCCGTCTGGTGCTCCTTTATCGGGTTCGGGCTCCGATTCGCTGTCTTCCACTTCATAGGTCTGAGCATCCTTAGCCTTTTCACGCATTCATGCGTCTCCTCCTGGTGCCGTAGTTGGGAGATTCGAGCCTGTCCCGGAGTTAGGTGTCTCCAGAGTCGGCATGGGGGGAATCTGAGTCCGGAATCGACGCTTCTTGTTACTTGCTGTGTTGAGGGCTTGGTTCTCATCTCGGAGGGTAAGATTCTCCGACTCGAGCTGGCTGAGCTTCTCGGTGCTCTGCTCCAGTTGCTTGGAGTGTTCATTGAGCTTCTCCTTTAGGGTCTGGAACTCCAAGGAGAGCTCGAGATTGGTCTCCTCCCGAGTTCTATGCAACCCGGTTAC
Source organism: Brassica oleracea var. oleracea (assembly GCF_000695525.1). NCBI lineage: Eukaryota > Viridiplantae > Streptophyta > Magnoliopsida > Brassicales > Brassicaceae > Brassica > Brassica oleracea. The sequence goes on from NC_027752.1 coordinate 30,881,551, forward strand.
TGGACCTTGCTGATCATCGATTTGCCTCTGAAGTTCAGCTTCTCTCTGGGTAGCTTCGGGTAGCTCATCCTACTCGTCCACCGCCATTATCACGTAGTTTAGATTACTCCCCTCCTTCTAGCGCCAAACTGTTAGGGGGGGTTTTGTGTAGGATCTTTGTGAGTACCACGAAACGATGGACAAGGCTTAGTGTTTGGATTGGTTTCGTATGAATTTGAGAGAAATAGACTTGAAGAGATGTTTTATTGAGTAAACAAGTCGGAACTACAATGATTGGTGTATAAACCCTAGTTCTAGCCGCTTAGCTCTAATCTCTAAGTCTCGAAGTGTCGATCTCTTGCTCTAGGGTTTAGGTTCCCTTTATATAGTCTCCTCAAGGCGGGCCTTAGTCGGTTGGAGTAAGCTAAATCTTCCATATTTGGAAATATGGAAGGTTCTCTCTGTCGGCAGTTTTCCTTTTCCCGGGGGAAGGGGGAGGTTCCAGGGACCGGACCCGGAGAACTCCATAGCGGGGAACCGGGGTTCCTCTTAGCGGGGACCCAAAGGCCAGTGTCCTGCCTGGGGTTTGAAGGAATTCAATACTTGAGTATTTTTCCACAACAGGTACTTTGATTTCGACGGTTGATCCTAAAGCCTTCCATGACTTATTGGGAGAATGTTCCCTTTTAATATATCTATGTTGTTTGTTTGTTTCTGGCTGGGTGTGGCCGTGATTTATGTAGTGGGACTGGCCATGTGTGGCTTCGAATCTCTGCCGTTTACCGGCATTTTTATGAACCATACTCTATAAGAAAAGGGTTTCAAGAATGTTAGGATTTTTTGTTAAGTGAGTTGTCATCTCGCTCCTTGCCCTTTTGGGGATCGTCCTGTTCGTTGCTCGTCCGAGCTGTTTGAGAAGTTCTCAAAGTTTCGAGAGCGTTTAGATGCAGACGAAGAGACATGCTTTCAGGATCCCGTATCTTTTGAATATCATGTCTTGAGACGTTAGAGACCAGTGTGTTGGGTTTAGGGTAAGACCTAGGTTTAATTACGGCTTTAGGGAGTGCGATGACTACTTTGACTTAAGTTTCCCGTATCACTTTTGACCTGATTCCATCCCGCTTTATAGTCTGCGATATGTTCTCGGCTTACGTGACTTGTATGGTAGGAATCGAGTATCTCTTCGAGGACAATTTTTAAGTCTCCCGAGAGTGCTGACCAAAATTTCGAATTTCTTTTATAGCGTGTTATTTATCATAGTCGGATGTGAGAGGATCTATCCTTAGAATGGATCGAAATGCGTTTGTTTAGGACGTCTGACGTGCTCGGCGGGGCCAATCGACGAGCGTTTGTAATTTATAGTCGCGAACGGACTGAGAGCATGTTCTCGAAGATCTAGGCGACGTCTCGCTTATTTTTTCGAAAACATACTATTAGTGACATTTTGAGTGTCTGAGACCGGGGTCTCGTGTTCCGGTCGGTATTCGGAATGGACGGTGCGACCGAGACATGTTTATGAGGGAGTTTTTTGTGGTTGGCGGAATCTGTTGATTATGGCGATGCCTTAGTCAATGTGACGAACTTTCTTTGTTTGATAAGCTAGTGTGGAGTTGATCCATTTTGAGGTAGGACGATTTTTCGCGAGTTTCCATTTTCGGGTTCATATAATAATCGTTTAGCTCGTATACGGATGTTTTCCGAAAATATAACAAGACATTTCGCAAGATAAGAGAAATTTGAACGAAGACTTTATTTGCTGAAAAAGTTTCAAAAAATATTGAGTGCGATGCAAATATATATTTTAGAATGCGGGAATATACGAGTATTCGTATATGTACCCTCTCCCCCCTCCTCTTTTGAAGAGGGGGGATAGCTGAACTCGTCCTGCGATGAGCTGCCTATGTACCCCTTTCGAGGATCAAGCCATCTCGTAGTTCTGTTGTTTGTGCGAGTGTGTTTACTCAGCTGTCACGTTTGCGTCGATTGCATTAGTTGCGGGATCGATGTCTTCTACAGGGTTTGTCTCCTCCGGTTGGGCCGAAGCGTTGGGCTCTGAGACCGGTTGTTTCTTGGACGTTTCTTGAGTTGACGATTCTGGATCGTCTTCTTCCGTAGCGTTTTCAGTTATTGCCTGAGTTAGCTTCGCCCGTTTGGGTTTTACCATCGCGGTGGTTGTGATTTGTCTCAGCTTGTGTTCGGCCAGGAAGAAACGTCTCGACTGTTTCTGGCATCCCCAGAGCGCGGCAATTTCGTTATGAGTCGGGAACTTGATGCCTAAGTGATAAGTCGACGGGACTGCCTTCATGACGTTTAGCCAAGGCGTGCCCATAATGACATTGTAAATGGTCGGGTGGTCGACGACCGTGAAGTCGACGATCTTGGTGACTTCTTTCGCTGCAACAGTCAGTTTGATCGATCCGAGAGTCATCGACGTCGTGCCTGAGAAGTCAGTTAACGGCTTGGGCGATGGTACGACTTCTCCTAGCTAGGCGTTCATCCTCTTGAGAGTATCGCGGAAGATGACGTTGACCGTGCTGCCCGTATCGATGAGAACCCTGGCGACCTCGAGATCTCTTATCACGAGATCGATCACGAGTGGATCGCAGTGGGGTTGGTCGATCCCGCCAGCGTCTTCTTCAACAAAAATGATCGCTCCTTTTGGCAAGTCATCGGGCGTGGACCATGTTAGCGAACTCGCGCTTGTCTCTGCCTTGGACTGACAAGATTTGATGGCGGAGACGGTATCGCAGCAGTATTGTGATCCTTCGATGATCATGTTTACTCTGCAGCTATTATTGTCGTTGCCCTTCTCGTCCTGCCTTCTTCCATGCTTTTCTCCCGATAGGCTTCCTTGGAGAGAGTTCTCCGTTTGAGGAGCCTTATAGTTTCTTCGGGACCGGTCTGAATCGCGGACGAATCGCGGACGAGGTCTTTTCCGCTAGATACTTCGGCGAGTTCTCCCACGAGCAGCTCTGCAGCCAACCTAGCACCGAAAACTTTGCAGTTAACAATCGAGTGGCCGTGGGCCTGGTGAAACTTGCAGAAGGCGTTCTCGTCGTAATTTGGATTTCGGGTCCATGTATTGCCAGTCGTCCGGCTTTGCTCCGATCCGGAGTAGATGGCGTAGTTATGCGCTCCCTGTGTCTCTTCTTCCCCGCGATGGACGTTTTGTCGTTTCAAGGGTTTTTCTTTTTAGACTTCTGATCCAACCCAGGATCCTTTGACGATGTCTTCGTCAGCCTCTGCTTTTGCGACAAGACTTTCGTCTCTTCCTCGATGATTATGTATTCTATCGCTTTGTGGAGCGCGTCTTGAATCGTACGCGGTTTATCCAGAGTTATCCACTTCCTGAACTTTGACTTGTACCAGAGCGTCTTTTGGAGCGCGTCTACGACTACTTTGTCGCTTATTCCACTGACTCTAGCCATAACGGTCTAGAACCGTTTTATGAAGTCGCGGAGAGATTCGTCCTTTCCCTGGGACATGCTCTAGAGATCAACATCAGAGGTTTCTCGATCTACGAACATAGAGTACTGCTTGAGAAACTCCGAGGCGAGTTGGCGAAAACTTCCGATGAAATTTTGCCTCAGGTGAGAGAACCACTCTAGTGCTGCTCCTCGGAGGTTTTCAACGAAGAGGCGGCATTCACTGGCATCTCTTTCGCTTTCTCTAAACTTGGCTCTCCCCATCGCGATATGGAAAGCATGTAGATGTGCCCTTGGATCGGTTGTACCATCGTAAGGTGTAACCCTGATCTTTCCAGATTCCGAAACCCTAGTTCCAGTGATTCGAGTAGTGAATGGTGGTTTTCGAGATTCCTCGAGCAGTAGATCGATCTCGGGTGCGGTGCTGGTAGCGTGATGGATCTGAGATTTCACCGCTTTAACCTCTGCTACCGTTTTCATGAGATGATCGCGAAGATCGCGAATCTCGGATTTTTCTCTAGCAGATTTCTGACCTTGTCGGCATTTGCCGCGAGTGTTCAGAGTTTGCTCCTCGGCCAGTTCTTCATGTTCGTCCCAGAAGATGGCCTCTTCTTCTTCGGTCATAGGGTTATCAAACAGGGAATCGTCTTCAGCCGCACGGCTCCTTGCACGACGCAGATGCATGTCTGCGTTTTCGTCCGTAGGCTCAGACTGACTGCTAGACTCTACATCGATGTGCTCGATTTCTCCTTCTTTTTTATCTTCCGCGATAGGCACTACATGAAATGTGGGTATTAATAGCATCAGATTATAACGTTTATGGCAGTTATGCTATCTCGTATACGAACACTTGCTTTTTTTTATTGCGTTTGTCAATTTAAAACGCTATATTTGCTATCGAAGAAAAAAAATTAGCTGCGTTAATTTACTAAGTGCAAGCCAAATTTCACATTTGGCACCAAAAATACGTTTGGTAGAATTGTTTTTTAGCCCAAGTCATTTCCTTTTTACAAAGAAAAAAAAGCTTATCGTCGTTGTAGACTCTTCTTCGTCTTTCCCAAACTCCTTCATCCATGGTGAATTGGCTCCTTCGTCTTCCTCTGTGGCTCTTCGCCACCATCACATTTGCCGTCTCTCTCTCTCGCTTCTTCTTCTTATTCCCTTCGTTTTATCAATTCCAATTGCACAGAAACTAAAATTGTAGAGGTCATTGACCTAGATCTGGGAAACAACAATCTATAAGAAACAGAAGATGAATCCTCAGACAAGTATGGCTCTGCGTGAAGCCGTCATTCAAAGAACTGTCTATGTGTCTGATATCGACCAACAGGTTTGTAAAAGCTTCCACCTTTCTTCAATGGTTCTTCCACAGGCTTACGATATTCCCACTTATATAATCTTAATTTTTTTGGGTTTAGGACTTTTGTAGAGGATGGATTTGACCATCCCACAAGGCCCGAGGAATAGGAAGGCCTGGCCCGGATTAGGAAGAGCGACGGCTCGATCGGTCAGCTCAAGAGTCAGGTCTCTCGGCTTGACTCTTGAGTACTTTTAGTTGATCATCATCGACTGAAGTACGTTCGGCTCAGCGGCTGCACGGACGCCTACGGGCTTCTCGGCCCACCAGAGGAGGCCCACCAAGATGGCGTAAATTAGGTCAAGGACGAGGTATCAGGACGTCTATATAAGGGAAAGGGGAGACAACGAGAAAAGGATCCGAAATCACTGACTAACACTTGACGGCTAGATTAGGGTTTTCTCCTTTGCTTCATCTTGCCGTTAGTTGTACTCTTCCGGTAGCTCGTCGAGCCACCGGATTCCTTTCTGTCGCACTCTCTTCTTTTCCCTTGTAACCGACCGAACATTAAATCTGTCTCCGACGCCATCGCTCGCTCGCACAACTTTATCCGCATGAAAGAAGACACCAGAGCAAAGTTCGCAAAATAAGCAGCAGCGAGACAGCGATCCTCCCGAACAAACGACACCCGCCCCGAGCCTCGCCAGCACTCCTCCGGTAAAAATACCACTCAGAAGCGAGGCTACGTTAGCTCGGTCTATGATGAGGAATCTCCAAGATCAGCAGCCATCACGCGAGAGAAAGGCTGGAACCACTGGGATCGAGACTCCGCTCCAAAGCAATCAACCCCAACCGAACCAGAGAGTTCAAACTCCGAGGAGCCAAAAAAATGGTGCCTCTACCACAAAAGGGATTCCCATGACACGAAGGAATGCAAGGTC
>NC_027752.1:30888107-30890072 GCF_000695525.1 Brassica oleracea var. oleracea
GATCGGGACAATTCGCCTTCCAGTTTACGCAGGGGGTATAACCCGCACCGTCAAGTTCTCCGTCATCTGCGCCAAAGCACACTATAATGCCATACTCGGAACACCATGGCTGCATTCCATGAAAGCCGTCCCTTCGACTTATCATCAATGCATCAAATTTCCCGGAAAAGACGACAAAACTCAGACGATTCAGGGAGATCAACAAGCCGCAATAGAACTACTGATCGCAACTGTAAAGATGCAGCAACAAGCTTCCCTTGTCAACTCCGTCAGTAAACCACTCAACAAGATATACCCTCAGAAGGAGGAAGTTCGCGAAGTCGCAATTGATGAATCCGACCCGACGAAAATCATCCGAGTTGGCGTCTACCTGTCCGACGACGTATGTTCAAGGATCATCTCTTTCATCAAAGACAACGCCTCGACGTTCGCCTGGAAGATTTCCGACATGAAGGGGATCGACCCCGCAGTTACCTCTCATGAACTGCACGTCGATCCGACGTTCAAACCCATCCGACAGAAACGACGAAAATTCATAACCGAAGTCCGATACCCCGAATGGTTGGCTAACCCGGTTGTCGTCGAAAAGAAAAATGCGCATATGCTTCGACTTCACGGACCTCAACAAGGCGTGCCCAAAGGACAGTTACCCACTCCCTCATATCGATCGTCTCGTCGAATCAACTGCTGGTAACGAACTCCTAACCTTCATGGACGCTTTCTCGGGATACAACCAGATCTTGATGCATCCCGACGATCGCGAAAAGACGGCATTCATCACCGAAAGAGGGACCTACTGCTACAAGGTGATGCCCTTCGGGCTAAAGAATGCCGGCGCGACTTATCAGCGACTCGTCAACCGAATGTTCGCTGATCATCTAGGCAACACCATGGAAGTGTACATCGACGACATGTTTGATCGCGAAGATCGCGAATCTCGGATTTTTCTCTAGCAGATTTCTGACCTTGTCGGCATTTGCCGCGAGTGTTCAGAGTTTGCTCCTCGGCCAGTTCTTCATGTTCGTCCCAGAAGATGGCCTCTTCTTCTTCGGTCATAGGGTTATCAAACAGGGAATCGTCTTCAGCCGCACGGCTCCTTGCACGACGCAGATGCATGTCTGCGTTTTCGTCCGTAGGCTCAGACTGACTGCTAGACTCTACATCGATGTGCTCGATTTCTCCTTCTTTTTTATCTTCCGCGATAGGCACTACATGAAATGTGGGTATTAATAGCATCAGATTATAACGTTTATGGCAGTTATGCTATCTCGTATACGAACACTTGCTTTTTTTTATTGCGTTTGTCAATTTAAAACGCTATATTTGCTATCGAAGAAAAAAAATTAGCTGCGTTAATTTACTAAGTGCAAGCCAAATTTCACATTTGGCACCAAAAATACGTTTGGTAGAATTGTTTTTTAGCCCAAGTCATTTCCTTTTTACAAAGAAAAAAAAGCTTATCGTCGTTGTAGACTCTTCTTCGTCTTTCCCAAACTCCTTCATCCATGGTGAATTGGCTCCTTCGTCTTCCTCTGTGGCTCTTCGCCACCATCACATTTGCCGTCTCTCTCTCTCGCTTCTTCTTCTTATTCCCTTCGTTTTATCAATTCCAATTGCACAGAAACTAAAATTGTAGAGGTCATTGACCTAGATCTGGGAAACAACAATCTATAAGAAACAGAAGATGAATCCTCAGACAAGTATGGCTCTGCGTGAAGCCGTCATTCAAAGAACTGTCTATGTGTCTGATATCGACCAACAGGTTTGTAAAAGCTTCCACCTTTCTTCAATGGTTCTTCCACAGGCTTACGATATTCCCACTTATATAATCTTAATTTTTTTGGGTTTAGGTCTGTAGAGGATGGATTTGACCATCCCACAAGGCCCGAGGAATAGGAAGGCCAGGCCCGGATTAGGAAGAGCGACGGCTCGATCGGTCGGTTCAAGAGTCAGGTCTCTCGGCTT
>NC_027752.1:30890172-30892175 GCF_000695525.1 Brassica oleracea var. oleracea
GGTTGAAGTTCTTCTTCTTGAACATCACCCTCCTCAATCTTAGTCGGCTCCTCGGGATTCTCCGACTGCTCGTCAACAGGCCTCGTCGTCCTCTTCTTCTTCTTCTTCTTTTTCTTCTGGGGTTCGCCAGAAAGAGGAACGTCGCTCGCCTCCTCGGCGCTCCCCTCGACTCCCGAGCCGCCCCTCTTCCTTTTCTTACCCTTCCCCGCGCTACTAGCGCCAGAAGGGGAAACGAGGAACCGTAGCTGAGGGTCCTTCCTCGCTAGCCAGTTCCAGCTGGGCGGCTAACATCGCGCTCAAATCGGGAAGAGTTCCCATCCTCTTTGCTTCAGAAATTTGCTTCTGGATGTCCTTCGGGAAGATATCTAGTCGCTTGGTGCGAATAGGAAGCATGGTCGGAAGGTCAGATCTCCACTCTCCTGAAAACATAAGGCAGAAAGGTCAGGACGCGATAAATAAACTTTGCGATCGAAAGAATAACTAGAAACGGCGAGAGAACGCACTTCGAGCGATCCGATCCTTAAGCTCGCAAATCTTCTCAACGGTAATCTAGGACCAACGGTAGATCCGAAGCAAAACGACGGCTCGAACGCTCTTTAGGAAGTCCTCAGGATAGACTGGAGAAGTGGGATGGCCAACTGCAAGCACAACAAAAAGAAAGTTTCGGTAAGATCAACAAAATCAGACGTAGCTCGCGACAAGATATTTTACCACAAGAACGGTTCCATAGGACCCGATATTCCTCTCGAGGAGGCTCCTCGAAAGCCGAGTCGTCGGACTTAATGAAGAAGTAGGAGCGCTGCCAATTCTGCGTTTTGTTTGGATGACCGGCGCACACGTTGCAGTTTGGTCGCATCTTTACCGAGTAGGTTCCGTCCTTCATATCGGTTATCGAGGTCATCTCAGACCCCCGATACAACCTCCGCCAGAACCCCTTGCCGGAGCTGATGCCGCCGCAACCGATTTCCCTTTTTGCTGCCTCGATAACCCCTGAGCCGACGACATGATAGAACAAGGCGGCGGAGAACGCGTTGAGTGAAGACTATAACACTTAGAGAGATAAAAGAAGGAGAGAGAGAAAGTACCTTTGATCGCGGAGGAAACTTGAAGAAATGAGAAGGGATCGGCTTATTTATAAGGAAAAGAGAAGGGGGGAACTCGAGGCATCATTATTAGGTCTATTCGGGCCTAGGTGGGCCTTGAAACTCTCCCTAAAAATCCAGCGGACCCTCGCGACGTTTCGACTTCTCGGTACATTTAAAAGAAAAAAAAAGGAGGGGGGAATTCGAGGTGTCGTCATTAAGCCTAAACGGGACTAAATGGGCCTTGAAACTCTCCCAAATGTCCAGCGGACCCTCGCGACGGTTCGGCTTCTCGTCTAAATCAGATGTCGGTCATCTTAAAATTAGAATAAACCAACGGTTAATCTAGATATGTCAGTCGGGATCTGAATATCCGCGACTAATCGGCCTTGAGTGGAAATATTCCAGAACCCTTCCTGCGACACGACGACCAAAAGAAGAGATAAAAGCCTCTACTGCTCGCTTCCGAGAGAACGACGCTGTGCGACTCATCTACCAACCGCTCCAACCTTCCGACAGGCCTCTTATTCCCTCAAACCTTCAAACCTTAGAATCCATCACGAGCTGGAAATCACTTCGCTCACTAATGGACTTGGGGGGACTTACTGTAGAGGATGGATTTGACCATCCCACAAGGCCCGAGGAATAGGAAGGCCTGGCCCGGATTAGGAAGAGCGACGGCTCGATCGGTCGGCTCAAGAGTCAGGTCTCTCGGCTTGACTCTTGAGTACTTTTAGTTGATCATCATCGACTGAAGTACGTTCGGCTCAGCGGCTGCTCGGACGCCTACGGGCTTCTCGGCCCAGCAGAGGAGGCCCACCAAGATGGCGTAAATTAGGTCAAGGACGAGGCATCAGGACGTCTATATAAGGGAATGGAGAGACAACGAGAAAAGGATCCGAAATCACTGACTAACGCTTG
>NC_027752.1:30892247-30910813 GCF_000695525.1 Brassica oleracea var. oleracea
TTCTCCGACCATTAATAAGATGTCTTTGTTTAAACCCACATCTTATTATTTACCGTTTTCCGATCAAACAAGGTCACTGAGGAGCAGCTTTAATTGTTTGTTCATCGGCTTTGGGCAGGTCAAAGTCTCTTCTACAAGTTCATATTTGTTTGTGGTGTGTTCTTTATCATGGCTGGTTTTAGTTGTTTAGGTTGTTGACTGTTTCATCACATTCTGAGTGGAAAGTTATGTGCTTTTTAGACTCAAGAGTTAGGACTAGTCCTGTTTTTGGTTCTCAGGCTGAAGATGAGCATGAGATGCGTGCGAGAACTATCTACTACACTAACATCCACACTAAGGTGATTCTCTAAGATTTTCTTTCCTTCACAGCTCTATAATGAAACATAAAGTAGCTAACTTTGATGAGTTTACATGTCACTCAAACGGACATAAAACTCTTCTTTGAGGCTGGGTGTGGAGAGGTATACCGTCTGAGGCTTCTGGGAGATTATCATCATCCAACTAGAATCAGTTTCGTTGAGTTTGTCATGGTAAAGCAGTGTTGATCTTTATCAAAGCTTGTTTGAAGTACATATACTTTACCATTGTCTCCATAGTTTTAAAGTATCCTTCTTTTCTCTTTGGCAGGCTGAAAGTGCAGTAAGTACTCTCAATTGCAGTGGCATGCTTCTTGGCTCTTTACAGATAAGGTCCCCAAAAACAAATCATTTTCTCAAACATTTTGTGTTACTTGGTTATGAATCCGAACTTTGACGTGTTTTTGATGGATACACCTGTTTGTTCCCGTGCTATCTCTGCTCTCCCAGACATGTAAAGATCTTAAACTCTAAAGTCTTTTGTTTTCCCATGTGTAATGCTTGGAAGCTTGATGATGCTTCTGTTGTCTTTTGCTTTGAGACGAACAAAAGAATATGCTTTTAAAATGTTGGATATTCTGAGAGGTCAACCAGATGCAGGGTCTTCCCTTTTCCACAATCAGAAAATATGAATCTTGACGACAGAGGAGGCAAGGCGTGGTCGTGCGGTGGAGATGCGAGCGTGCGGTGGAGATGCGAGCATCGTTGTGCGGAGGTTTTCATGGGTGAGCCAGTATTGTTTCCTCTATTGTGAATATCCAACGGGTGAAAATGTGGCTTGGCTCTTCTTAGGTGTTGCCAATACGAGTATCTTTCTCCGTGATGATGAGTTCCTGAAGTACCTAAAAGATCATCAAAATAACTTTAGGTTTGAAAGAATGTAGCTTATATTTACGTATGTGAGAGCTGGAACACGAAGCTTTCTTAGCTTATTTGTTTTTTTCACTCTTAATGTTTTGATTTGATTTAAGCTTCTTATTTAATAATTGAATCGATGTGGTTTGTGTTTTCAAATATGTTTATGGTAAGTGTTGTTTCGTGAAAAAAAATTCTAGAATAATTCTTAGACAAAAAATTATTGATCATCATCAACTATGTAACGACACTATACATCAAGAAAACTACATGAGCTTCCATTCGATGACATAAACCCTGCCAAAGAGTATTTCAAACCCTAAACCCCAAAACGTAACCCGAAACCTTATATCATACTTTGAACCCTAAACTTTAAATACAAAATCTAAATTTTAAACTTAATCCTTGATAAAAACTCAAAATTTAATCATTTTAAAAGTCAAACATTAAATCTTAAATCTACACCCTATATCTAATATCTATACTCCAAACTTAAACTATATATACAAAATCATAGATCTAATCTTTACAAACTCATTAATATTTTTAAATAATTATTATTTATATTAATTTAATATTTATTAAATTAAACCACTAAAATAAAATCAAGTTGAATAACAAATGATTAAATCAACAAAAAACCATAATGCAGGTCTAAATTATCTCAAATTTTTAGAAAAACAGTTCCATTTACAATAAAAATGAAATCATATAAACTAAATTTAATAAAATTATAGAAAAAATTTTAAAACACACAAAATGATTTTATCAATATAGAGCGGATTAAAAATATAAAATATTTATTTAAATTAAAATATTAAAAATAAAATCACTGTAAAATAAGTTTAACAACAGATTAAATAAACAAAATCATAATACGGATCATAATTATTTGGAGTCTTCAAAAATTTAGTCCTATTTAAAATAACAAAAATAAGTCATATAAATAAAACTTAATATAAATTTCATTAAAAATAAATATATAACTTATTAAAAATCATAATTTTGATTAATTAAAATATTTTTTTCAACAAAGGGTGGGTCAAAATCTAGTTGTTTTAGTAAATGACTAAATGGGTTACACAAGTTTCAAGTTGAGCCAACTTCTCTCATGCCCCCATTATCTCTAGAGACAATCTCCTATGGGCCTCTCAAATCTCTTATACCCTCATTGCTTTAATGAAACATGAATATCCGGTTTTGCCCTTTTCATTTTTGAAATTGTTTTTTAATAAAAATTTCAAATTTCAAAATTTCAAAATTTCAAAATTTCAAAATTTCAAAATTTCAAAAATTTCAAATTATACGGTATAGTTTTACTCAGTTATACTTCTTCTACTGGGTTATACTGATGTTTAGTTTACTGAATTATACTGGTTATACTATGTTATACTGAGTTATATTGAGTATTACTAAGTAAGTACTACTGAGTGGTACTACTAAGTGCAGTTATACCAAGTTCTACTAAGTTATACTGTGTAAAACTGATTATTACCCGAGTTAGTTATACTGAGTTCTACTAGTTATACTGAGTTCTACTAAGTGCTACTGAGTTCTACTAAGTACTACTGAGTTCTTTATAACCGTTGTAGGTTCTCTGCCATCTTTGATTATGTGGTTATTAGATATAAAACGAAGAAAGAAAGAAGAAATCTTCACTATCGGATTATATCGAAGAAGAAAGGAGAAGAAACAAAAAAAAAGAAGAGAAGTTGCAGAGAGGAAGAGAAAAGACGCCGTAGAAGAAGAGAGAAAGAAAAGGAAAAATTGGATAATTAGTAAATAGAAATTGATTCATAGATATTTAGGGTTAATAATCAGGGACAAAAATGTAATCAACCAATTTTTCGAATTAAAAATAATTCAAAAAAAAAATAGTTTTTACTAAAGTTCTTTAGAGCATCAGCAATGCCAATACTCTCTCTCGCGATAACCAAAGTAAGTTTTTAAATTATTTTATTATTTTTATTTTTCATTCAGTTTAAAAAAAAAAAAAAGAGCCAGTCGCGGGTTCCTACGTGGCGATGGGACCCGTGCATAGTAACGAATCTGAGGAAGACTAGTCCTTAGCTAAAGATTAATTTGGCACATATTTTTAAATTTAAAGGGTCTCGCAGATTATTATAATAAGTTTAATGCTAAGGATTTTGTTAAAAATCAGCATTGGAGGTGGTTTTAGAGATTGGTTTATAAGATAAAGGGGCAATAAAGGTGATGTCTCCCTCTAGTTTCAACTTTCAAGTGAAGAAGAATCCGTTGACATGGAAGGGATCTTGCCCGGGAAGAGGGGTCGATTAGTATGTTTTTCCACATTTTCAAAATGAATGATTATTAACTATACCATTACAATGTCTTGGTCCAATCAACTGAATTTCATCCTAACTAACCACTATAGGATTCAAAGACCTTGTCATTAACCGGTTTGTTTTAATCATAGTATCACAAAACCGGTACGGTTTTAAGTCTTAAAACCGGTTCAATTTGTGCAGTAAACCCAACCCTGGCTTGTTTCTTCTTCCTCACTCGCTCTCTGCGCCGCCTTCTCTCTCGATCTTGTCTATTCCCTTTGGCAAAGCTTCTACGATCTTCCTCCTGTGGTTTCGTTTCTAAAATGGTCAGTTTCCTGTTATATTTTTTAATTTCTGTTTTTATTCTTCTGTCTAGTCACGACAAGGTTTGTGTCTGATATCAACTCTCAAAGTAAACCAGGATCTGGTTCAATATCAAGCTTCTTCGATGTTCCCAGAAAATTAAACCTAGACTAGTCGAACGACACAGATCTTAGATATGGAATCGTTGCTTCCATTTGAAAAATCAGTGGCATCGAAACCCTAATCTCGAACTTGTATGTTTAGGATGAAAGTATATGGATGTGGAATTGCTTCTGTTTGCACAAATAAATTTAGATGCTTTTGAGAGACTTGATGGATTCTTGTGTAGCAGATGTTATATGATTTGAGTTCGATGCAGATGCATTAGTATTACTTCATACACAACAACATGCTTGTGATGTGTTCTTGGACTGATTCCATAGGATGGTCTGATCTTGATCTGATATTAGTAGTACAGAAGCAATGGCGAGCGGTGACGGCGGCTTGAGAGAACCACCGAACGAGCAAGCCGTTCTGAATATCTACGAGGCTATGAGATCAGAGCTAAGCCAGATCTATTCCAACATAACTGATCTCGAGATGCAAGTCAGCGAGCACTCTCTCGTCATCAACGCAATTCAGCCTCTCGACCAATCTAGGAAATGCTTCCGCATGATAGGAGGCGTTCTTGTCGAGAGAACCGTCGTGCGATGATTTACTTGACGGGCGAGGTCTCTGGTTCAAATCCAGGATGGCTCAGCTGCGCCAAGGAAAAGAATATAAGAAGGATCTGACTCCTTCATGCATGCTCCACTTGGCTCGGGGGATATAGCAACATTGTAATATTTGATTGATCACAACTCGGTATATTCCGTTTACTATAGAAGTTCCAGAGAGGTGCTCCCAGCTGTCCAGCGCAACAAGGAAGGCCTCGAGGAGGTTGTGAGGAAGCTTTACGAGACGTTGGAGAAGAAGAAGAAAGATATGACGGAGTTTGAAGCTAAGAATCAGATCAGGCTAAGGAAGCAGGACGATTCTAATAAGGAAGAAGGTGATAAGAAAAAGGAAGGTAATGCTCAAGGTGTTCTTGTTGGAGCTGCTGCCACTTCGAGTCAGTAAAAGTTTCTCCCTTTACTCTTGTATCTTCTTTAATGGTGCTTTGTTAAGTTTCTCTGGAGCACACTTAAATGTTTTGGCATGTTACAAAACTCAGTAGACTGGAGAATTAATTTCCATTTATAGATCAGGTTTGTGTTATGATTTCTTATAGATGATCATCTTTTATCTTCATTCACTAAGCGAGAGAGTCGTAGAATAGCTTTGACTTAACATTATCTTTGAACTTTTTGAACAAAAACCAAAGCAAGAACGAAATAAAACCACCTGGACGATTACATCGTAAAAGAGAAGCTTTATTGAAAAACATCTTTGTCATATATCCGCCTTCTCGTTAAGCCTAGCCGCGGCTGTAACAGAAGCTGCCACACCACCTGGATGAGTAGTCAAGTTAGGGTTGTTCCTCAGCTCAGCGCTCACCACACCCTCTGCATCCTGCCTCGTCACGGCTTTATCCGCCTGTAGCTTCCCCGTAGCACCCTACAAATCCACCTCAAAATCATTTACACAACGACATTCAGACACTGTAAAATGTTTTGAAAGTTGAGGTTGAACCGCTAAAACATCAACGAGCTTGATTTTATCCTCGTCACGGTCCACGGTAGCGTTGTGATTCGCTGCGGATCGAGCTGAAGCGGCGATACCACCTGGAGCAATGTCGCTGGTTCCAGAAGCTCTGACCTCAGCCGCTTGGATCGCTGCAGCATCGCTCTGGTCCACCGGTTTGTTTCCAGCGGTTTGTACAGCTGCCTCCAATGCTTCTCCTATTGTTATCGCACTTTGCAAATTCAATCCCAACGTTTCAGCATCTGTAGCCGCAGTAGTCCCCACAGGCATCGGCTCCACGTATTGTCCAACGACCTAACAATAATAAACAATCTTCATCGTCACATAAGAAAATGAAAAAAAAATATAATAGTCCTGAAAATGATCCCTTGTGACCTGTCCACCGACGAATTCTGTAGTGACACGTGCACCAGGGACGTCTGTTTGCGCCACGGTGACGCCATGTTCAGCCGCGACGTCGGTTGCGTCACCTTGTTGGACGAAGCCACCACTTTTGTTGGCAGTGGCTGCAGACTGCATGACTGCGGCTGTACCTCCTTTTTGAGTGTGTCCGAAGACGCGCGTCTCGGCTGCTTGCATCATGTTTGCATCCTCAGGCGCTATGGTCTTATCAGCTAGCTCCCCGGAGACCTCGAAAACGTCTCCGTATTTCACCGGCTCTTGTGGCCTACGTGGTTGCTCTTGTTGGCTCATATCTCTCTCTCCGATCTTCTGTTTGTGTGCTACAAGTTACAACAGCTCGTAGATAGAAGGGAGTTTAAAAAGAGGCACAGGAGTTGTGGGACTAACACTGTAAGACTTTGACACTTGTCAATGACAAGCCTATGGGATACACGTGTCAAATTTTCAAGTTTATAGCATGATGATAAAGCATAGATGATGAAGACAAGATCACAACAAGAAAAGGTTGAAACAGAAGTCAACCAATATGTCTGAAGTCAAAAAACAAATATTTGTCGGTTTGGCAAACTCAAACAACTCTCCCTAGCTTGTCGGATCTCTCTCCTTTTTTGGTCTTTTCCAATTTAGGAAAACATCTATACAACAACACAACGTTTCATTAGACTTTTCAATTTTCTTCTCTTTGTGTTCCCCCATAAGCAAAATCTTCCGGCATCTGTTCTCCGCTAAACACGGAGCAACAAGGCGGAAGAACCTTTTGTCTTTGGCCAGGAAAGAGACCCTTTTGGTTCTCCGGCCAGAGATATGGGAGCCGGTGGAAAAACGGTCAACGCTCACGTGCTCTCGGCCACGTATCATCACAAGCACGTGCGTCCTATGGCCTGCGACGAGGACTCTGATCTCCGGAGAGGCATCGGAGAGCTTCTTTCGAGGTGGGGCGGGCTTCAGATGGCCGTGAAGAATAAGTGGGGAGGCCACGATTCTCTCGAGAAATCTCACGAGCTTGCTCACGATCTTTTTCATCTCTTGTCTCAACCAAATGGTTCGTTTTTGCTTTTCCTTCTTTCGATTGTTCTTCAAATGTTCGAGATATATATTGATAGAAGTTATGATCATGAGCGCAGTGATAACGGTGGATGAGATAGAGAGTTTTCTACATGAGAGCTTGCTTCTTTCTTTCAACACAGAGATGGAAGATGGCAGCATTGAAGAGGTCCCTATATTCATTAATTTTATTTTAAATGTAACTATTTACTTGTAAATTTAATTTGTGATCGTGTGATTGGTTAGGTAGCTGAACAATTGCTGATACTTTATGAAGAGATTTGTTTGCATGGGAGTCATTAAGCCAAAGATACTACAGTTTGAATGGATTAATTAGTTTTGGTGGACTATTTTATTTGATTGTCCTTTTTGTACAATGTAAGATATAAATATGAAAATTTGGCGGCTGACAACATGTGATTAATCAGACATTATAGAATATATGAATCCAAGTTTATGTTTACTTGAAATGTAAGCATTCGTAATTCCGCTAAACAGTTTCGCCTTAGGTATGACTGGTACAGTCTCACTGTGATTCTTTGTGTTTCCTTCATCTTATAAGGTATAAGTATGAGATTTGTAGAGTTTTCTTCTCTGGTTGTATGTGTGTATAAACTTCAATGCAGAAAGATGAGAGCTTGCTCTAGGTGATTTACAAAGAGAGATTGATGAGTGTTTATGAGAGAATAAGAGACTTAGGAACAGAGATTAAGAGACTGGGAGATTAGGAGAATAAGAGATTAGCGATTAGGGTTTCAGATTCAAGAACAAGTTTTTCATTCATGAAGTGGAGAGGGGAAATCCCCCTTACTCCCTTAGGGTTACAAATCGCCACTACATAGACTTTATATAGGCTTTACACTTTGCAATTACATAAACCCTTAATCTAATGGATAGAAATAACGTGAGATGAATGGATGGCTAGGATGGAGGGTGAGTTTGCAATCTGTGTGATGTCTTGTGATTGGAAGATAGATGATGGTGTCTAATTGGTTAATTCAAATCAGGTCAAGGCAAGGGCTGGTTTCTGATTGGCTGCTTATAGGCTCCTATGAACCTTCTCATGTATCAGACCAAATACATGGTCCATGCTCCTTTAATTTTACATCTCACTTCAGCTCATGACAGTCTGCCCTTATCCACAAACGTCCACAAGCTGCTACAGCTCAGGTCGCCTCTCTTCTTGCTGAACCGGCGCCCTATCTTTGCACTTCTTCACTTCGGGTTGATCCGGACAAGTACGGTCGATGGTACGGACCACCTGTCCGTACCTTTCCCTATTTTCGCATCATCACCCAACTATCTCCAAATGGTGTCTAAGTCCCTCCTGGACTTGACCCTATCTTTGCACCAGCTTCATAGTATCTTAGACTCCTCTGAAGCCCTTCTATAACACTCCTGAAGCCTATCAGACAATCTCTGGAAGACTTGCCCTATTCTTGCACAAGACCCAAACTCAACTCAACTCCTCCTTTGGCTCCATTTCTTTTTTCAATTTAACACTCCCCCTCAAGCTTGACTCTAGGCGATCCTAAGTCAAGCTTGGAACCTTGAAGAACTCCCTCATTAAAAACCTCACCAAGGAAAACCCTTTGGGACAAAACCTTGATGAGGGAAAAAGAGTAGAGCCAACAAGGCCTAGGGATTGGCCAGTGAGCTCTTGTGCCTTAGAACCAGTGTGGTTGGACACAAGAAGCTCTAGATCACGGCCTAAACAGGTGCAGCAACACTTCAAGTTTTGCGCACACTTCACCACACCTTCTTGGACTCTTTTATAGAACCGGTTTAGTGTCTCCCCCTTTCACCGGACTTCATGCCATCTTGAAAGGCTAGGAGTGACCTGATCCTCTCCATTGAGTCTCCAAGTAAGGTACCTGATACATTATTCCACAAGTGTATCAGTACTTATCAAGTAACATAACTCAATCAATTCATGCTTATAGACCGTCTTAGTAAGACTAGTATTCCTTATAGATTACTAGATATGTTGCCGTCTAGTAAAACTAGTATTCCTAACGAATTCAAATGATGCTTAACAACTCTTCTTTAGTAAAACTAGTATTTCTGATAGATTACTAGATATGTATGGACTTCTCCACAGAATGTTGGCAATAGACTTTATCTCTCCATTGTCACAACATCCTCTCTACCCTCTTTGGAGCAGGCTGTGGACTTCTCCACAGAATGTTGGCAATAGACTTTATCTCTCCATTGTCACAACATCCTCTCTACCCTCTTTGGAGCAGGCTGTGGACTTCTCCACAGAATGTTGGCAATAGACTTTATCTCTCCATTGTCACAACATCCTCTCTACCCTCTTTGGAGCAGGCTGTGGACTTCTCCACAGAATGTTGGCAATAGACTTTATCTCTCCATTGTCACAACATCCTCTCTACCCTCTTTGGAGCAGGCTGTGGACTTCTCCACAGAATGTTGGCAATAGACTTTATCTCTCCATTGTCACAACATCCTCTCTACCCTCTTTGGAGCAGGCTGCGGACTTCTCCACAGAATGTTGGCAATAGACTTTATCTCTCCATTGTCACAACATCCTCTCTACCCTCTTTGGAGCAGGCTGCGGACTTCTCCACAGAATGTTGGCAATAGACTTTATCTCTCCATTGTCACAACATCCTCTCTACCCTCTTTGGAGCAGGCTATGGACTTCTCCATAGAATGTTGGCAATAGGCTTCATCTTATCATTCTCTTGTAATGATAAGGAGGAAACAGGTCTTGAACTTTGGCTCTTCAGGTTGCTCATTTGAATCCCCACCGCAAGCTTGAATTGAGTATAGGTTCAAGCTTGAAATGAGCCTCAATGAACTTCAAGACCAGGAGCACACCACCCTAACAACTGTGCTTAAATCACTGATCCACCCTTTTGCCTTCAGCTTGAAGTACCCTCAGATCACTGCCCTTCCTCATGACTTAGGTGGTGACCTTCTTCTTCTTGTGTGTCTTGAACCAAGAGCTCAACAACCTCGTAGCCTGCGCTTGTTAAACCGGCTTCTACACACAAGTAACTTCCCATTGCTCCACACAATGGATTAAGTCTTCCTCTTGTCTTGGATAGGTGGTGAGCCAAGAACACTTCTTGTGAACCTGAAATACCACTCAAACTCCAGCAAAGATAAGACACAAGAGTATTGGGATCAATCCTTGATTAATCATCAAGTTTGATTCCCAATCTCACAAGCATTGCAACAGATTAAAACAAGTCATTTTCAAGTTCTATCTTTGCAAGCACCCTCTCTAGGCGCAAGCACTTTCTTTTCCAGATTTATGCAAGCTATTTAGGCATTTTAAGCTTCTTTACTCAACAATTTAGACATGAATCTAATGCTTCAATGTAAGACAGGCACGAGACTATATACAACAGCTTTCAATTCGGTTTCAATTCATGTACGCAAGCAGATTCAATCAATCACAACGAGCATCATTATGAACCGAAACTAAGCATATTAACATATCTAGTAATCCTAGTAATACTGATAAGTTGATAGACATTTTTCAAAGCGCTTACACTGCTGCTAGTAAGCCTAGTATAACTAGTACGATGTAAGGATTACTAGGAAACCAAGCTCTTTAAGCATCATGGGACAGATTCTAAATTCATTTTATTTCATTTAGTAATATTTTAAACAATTCTCAGGTTTTCAAACACTTCACAACATCACAACCAGTCAATATACTCAAGTTTTATATAAGAGGGAAAGAGATCCAGCTTACAGCCAAGGAACTTGTTTGTTCCTTGAATCTCCATGGTACATGGCAAGTTTTGAGCTGTTGGTTTCGATCCCAACATCTTCTTCTTCCATGAACCATCCTCTTCAACTCTCCATGTCAAAGACCCCACCTTTCTTCATGGTTTGAACTCGCCACACCAGATCCATGTTGAAAGCTATCACCTTTCTTCTAGGACAGTGAGAAAGGGGTGCTTGGAACTGGTTTTCATGGAGAGGTTAGTAAGGCCACTCCAAAAACTTTTCTTCCAGGGACCTTCTTCCTTCAAGGGCGTTCATGAGAGAGTGAGATTGGACTGAGAAGAGCTTCGGGACGTCTAGGATGGAACTTCTTCTTCTTGAAGATGTAGAACAGCCGGACTGAACATGAAGCTTCTTATCAGCTTGAAATAGCATGGGAGTGAGCTGTGAGCTTAAGCGGAAGCAACACCAAGTTCAGATGAACCTGGCTCTGATACCATATGAGATTTGTAGAGAAGATTTATTTTTCGTAAAAACGTTCATGCCGATTTTTACGGACTTTCAGACATTGATTCCGTCGTGACCGATTTTGACCCCAACAGTGATTTAGATAGAGAGATTGATGAGAGTGTTTATGAGAGAATAAGAGACTTAGGAACAGAGATTAAGAGACTAGGAGATTAGGAGAATAAGAGATTAGAGATTAGGGTTTCAGATTCAAGAACAAGTTTTTCATTCATGAAGTGGAGAGGGAAAATCCCCCTTACTCCCTTAGGGTTACAAATCGCCACTACATAGCCTTTATATAGGATTTACACTTTGCAATTACATAAACCCTTAATCTAATGGATAGAAATAACTTGAGATGAATGGATGGCTAGGATGGAGGGTGAGTTTGCAATCTTTGTGATGTCTTGTGATTGGATGATAGATGATGGTGTCCGATTGGTTAATTCATATCTGGTCAAGGCAAGGGCTGGCTTCTGATTGGCTGCTTATAGGCTCCTATGAACCTTCCCATGTATCAGACCAGATACATGGTCCATGCTCCTTTAACTTTACAGCTCACTTCGGCTCATGACAGCCTGCCCTTATCCACAATCGTCCACAAGCTGCTACAGCTCAGGTCGCCTCTCTTCTTGCTGAACCAGCGCCCTATCTTTGCACTTCTTCACTTCGAGTTGATCCGGAACAAGTACGGTCGATGTACCTCGCCCTATTTTCACACCATCACCCAACTATCTCCAAATGGTGTCTAAGTCCCTCATGGACTTGACCCTATCTTTGCACCAGCTTCATAGTATCTTAGACTCCTCTGAAGCCCTTTTATAACACTCCTGAAGCCTATCAGACAATCTCTGGAAGACTTACCCTATTCTTGCACAAGACCCAAACTCAACTCAACTCCTCCTTTGGCTCTATTTCTTTCTTCAAGTTAACAATAAGATGGTTTGATTATCCTTTAACTACAATAAAACATAGAGTATTCAAACAAAACAGGTCAGCTAACTATTGTTACTGTGAAAGAACTCTACAACAAAAAGTCCAAACAACAACACCTACAGACATTTAGGTGTGACAGACATGTGATTCTGAGTCATTCTTTTTTGCTTCTTACCCTTAAATACATGTTCAGAATAATACAAAATCAAGGTTCCAAACAGTTATAAAATATTTTCGAGACTTAACGGCCAACTCCTATCAATTATAAGATTTCATTGATCTCTCTTTTCATTAATCTTCATAGGTCTGTTGTCGAAATCTTCTCTGTCTTTCTTCAGCTATGTCTCGGCAATACCTTTGAGAAATAATCTATACTTGTTCTGCAAATATTTTGGTTCTAGGTAAACCGATATGACGTACCATCTGGTTCCACCGATTCCTACAAACATCTCCATCTCGATTATCCAGAAGATCATCCCAATCCACGTCGTCGACACAAGCAGCATCCAGGTTTGTAAGCTCGTCCAAGAGCCGATAGTCATCAAACGTTAGCCCATATCCCCTTTTCCACCATTGATGATGTCAGCTGATCATACCACTTCCCGCAGCAGTCATCGTGGCTCCTTGTTCCGAGGAGGTCGCTTATGGCCACCCAACGGGATGTTATCCCGGAGCATCCCGTGTTGTGAGCGCTTCTGTTGGAATGCTTTCTTTCTAAGGTCTTTGTTAACAAGATTAAACAGGTTTTGGTACTCCTCCCTCGACCAACGTCATTTCTTCTTCGATGCTAATTTTATTCTCCTCCAAGCGTCGCTCACATGCCTCATGTGTTTACCCATCGTATCCGCAAGAGTCTTCCAATGGTTCCCGTGTTTCTTTTGATACTCTTTGACGAGTTCAAAATCCTCTTTACACCATAACCCCTTTAAGTTTTCTTCAAATAAAGTATGAGCACGATGGTACACACCAATATGTGGCCTCCAAGGTAAAGCATGTGTTATATCTTTCCATCAGCCTTTAACATGTGGGTGTGATCTGTAGTTCATAACCATGTTAACCCCTTGGTCTCCCAAAGCATGAGTTTCTATGTATTCTAATACAACTTTCTTGATCAACTCGTCTTCTTCCTTTGTAAACCGCTTGTCCCTCACCAGCTCAGCTTGGTTACTCTCAGTCTCAGTACCTTTTTGCTTCTTCTTTGCATATGTTGTGGCGTCATTGTTGTTTCCTGCAGCCTCTGGATCTTCCCTTTGATTCTGCTTCTTCTTGGCATTTTCCATTGAATTCAAGACGTTTCCTTCACCCTTTGAAACCACACTTTGATTCTTCTTTGCATCTTTCGAAGATTCAGCTTGTGAATCTTCATTAGGCTTCTTCTTCTTCCTTTTCTTCTTTGTGCTCCTTTCAGAGCTGAAGTTGTTATCTTCAAGCTCTGAAACCACAATTGGTTTCTTCTTCTTCTTCTTGTTGTTCTTCTTCTTCGTGTTGGACTTTTCTTCAGCTCCTAAATAACCACTGTTGGACCAATTTCGGTCAGTACATTAATGGGCCGCGATCATGGACCGTAAGGAACTGAAGCCCATAGCAATTATATCGGGCTCGAAAACAAAGACTTCGAGGTCCCGGAGATCGCTGAGCAGCCCCAGAGATCGTGGAGCAGTTACGAAGATCATGAGGTGGACACACTATAAAGGAAGAAGAAGGGACATGAAGGATGACACGTTGAAAACCCTAGAGAGAGCTACACACTTACATCAACCTTGTTTTCATCTCAATCTTAGATTCTTTCTTTACGGATAAACGGGAGCCAATGATGCGACCGGAACAACTCAGACGCAACAAATCCCTCTGATCGGGACTTCAAGTCAAGATCGACCTCTTCCAATCAATCAGACATCGATCCCAGAACAAGTCGGAGCTCGAGTCTGGAACCGCCTCGGGGACAGACAATCCGCCGATGACCTAACCCGATCTCAATCCAGACCAATTTTGCCGAC
This sequence comes from Brassica oleracea var. oleracea, assembly GCF_000695525.1. NCBI lineage: Eukaryota > Viridiplantae > Streptophyta > Magnoliopsida > Brassicales > Brassicaceae > Brassica > Brassica oleracea. Next base: position 30,906,324 of record NC_027752.1, read on the forward strand.
CCCTGTAGCACAAACTCGAGAAGAAATTACCAAACTTCGAGGAATGCTCTCGTCTCTAATTGACGAAATTTGTAACCAAAGGATCGCCAATCAAACCATCGTTAATTGACTAGACCAGGCTGAGAGGGAACTCGCAGAGCATCGAGCTGCAAACGCTCGAGAAAGAAATCAAACGCCCCTCGATCCGTTACGAGGGACGTCAAACTCCCAAAACGCTGGTCTATTCGGTACTCCGGAGATCCTAAGCGCTCGATCCGGACGCTACACGAGAGAAAACTCACAACGACCCCCGCCGCAGGGCATGACCCACCGAAGCTTAAGTTATAGCGGATTGGACGAAATCAACACTTGGCTGCAACATCCACGAAGTACTCTAATCCAATTCCAGAACGGATCAACGGAAAGGCAGGGGGAACCAAGAACACGAACCCCGCCGTCAAACCATTCGATCCCAGAAAATCGAACTCCATCCGCCACGAGGACCCCCCATCAGGCAAGATTCGACAACCTAACAGAACAAGCTCGGAGGCATGACCTTCGCGCCCCCGTCAATATCGACCTCCAACGGGAAGGCCTAGCGATCCGGAGTGAAACCGAAGCGTTCCAGAATTATATCGAGAGGAATGACGCTGAGCTAAAAAGGATACATGCCATCGTACATATGGCAACGAGCTCTGCCCCAGATATCGACATGGTCATCGAGAAAACAAGAAGGACTCCGTTTACAAGCAAAATCACCAGCGTGAAGCTGCATCATGTTGGGAAGTTAAAATTCCCCGAATGCGCAGGAAACTCGGACCCAAAGTCCCACATACGAGCCTTCCGCCTAGCAATATCAAGAGCACACCTCACCGACGACGAAAAAAAGGCCGGTTACTCCCGCTTCTTCGGCGAGAACCTCACGGGAGCCGCCCTCGAATGGTTCACTGGACTAGAAGAAAACTTGATTGACAACTTCACCCAGTTGGTATCTACGTTCCTCAAACAGTACTCAGTCTTCATAGAAACAAGAGTTACCGAGACAGATCTTTGGAATCTCAAGCAAGTACCCTTTGAGCTGTTGAGAGCGTACATAAACAAGTTCCGAGAAATCAAGGCCAAGATTTCGTATCCGAACGAGGTCGTCGCCCTAGCAGCATTGAAGAATTGCGTTTGGTTCTCATCCAAATTCAGGGAAGAACTAGCAGTACGAGCACCTATCTCGTTGGATGACGCCCTACACCGAGCCTCTTACTTCGCCCCCCACGAAGAGGAGGTCGCAGCCTTAAAAGAACAGTATAGCGCGAACAAGAATAATGCGACTAAAAAGCCTACTACTCCTAAGGAGCCAGCGACCAAAGGACAACACTCCTAAATCAAGCAGCCAAAACCAACAACAGACGTACCTATGTACACGAACCATCAAACAACAGACCTAGTCCCTGGGGAAATAATCGAACTACGTTATGACTTGATCCCTCAACGAGGGTACGTAGGCAACTCACGACACGAGTCCAGTCACCCTCCAACTTCAAAGCTCGAAGTAAGCATATCACAACACCCGAGCGACAATGGCACGACAATATTAAGCAGCTTTCCTTTTTAAATCTGTAGCAAACCAAAATCCGACACCTTAATAAACACAGTTCTTAGACATTGCAGTTCGAGCATATCGGATCTCCTATCGTAAAACTACAACAGTCGACCAAAAACCAAGACCCTGATCAAGTCCTCGGTTGCGGCCAACTCCACCAACGAGCGCGACGAAACTAGCTAACAAAATCTTTTGTTACATCAAAACCGTCGATAAAAGTATCTACAACAAATCGATTCACGGCCCCAAAAGATCGGCCTCGCATAAACATAAAAATAGTAACAAATAAACCGGGACTCGCGACCCCTTCTTTATTAAATAATGATAATAATAAAGCAACAAAAGCAAAGGGAAAAAAAAACAGAAACAAAAAAAATCCCTAAAGCTACTCTTCGATGCCGAATTCGCCATCCTCGAACTGACCGTCCGAGCACTTCGTCACATCGTCCGCCGCAGAAGGAAACTTAGCAAAGAAATCTTCTGGTAGGTCCTCCGAAATCTGAGGCAGATCGAGCTTCCCAACGGAGAAATCCGAAATCGCCATCACATCGAGCTCGGACCTGAGCTCGACCTCCTTCGTTCGAAGGCGCAGCAGCTCGTCCGAAGCCAAAAAATTGTTGTTCATGATCTCCTTCAAGAGATCTATATTCGCCATGACCTCCCTAAGACGAGCTTCACAATCGGTTGCGGCCTTCTTTTTCTCCTACTTCTCCATCAGAGACACCAACACATCCAAGTAGTTGTCCGCCAGAGCCTTTTTAGCGTCATAAGTTGCGCGACGAAGGTCATCAGAGAACTTATTAGCAGAGGATTCAACCTTCGCTTCCAAAAAGGAAACTTGCTCGAGGGCCGATTTCCTCTCGTTACTCACAACTCGCAGACGAGCCTCGAGCGAAGCAGCCTGATTCCCCAATTTCGCAGCAGCGACCAGTTGAGCGGCATTGGCACGCTCTCGATCTTGAGCCATCTTCAGACCAAGGTTTAGCTATCGAACGACCTTCTTTATCTCGTAAAGCTTGCTCGAGCGAAACAGCCTGATTCCCCAATTTCTCAGCAGCGGCCAGTTGAGCGGCATTGGCACGCTCTCGATCTTGAGCCATCTTCAGACCAAGGTTTAGCTATCGAACGACCTTCTTTATCTCGTAAAGCTTGTCAGAGCGCGGGACGTCTTGCAGGCGCTTTTCCAAAGTCGCCGCGAACTCGCTTTTAGCCTCCATGGCCTGGACATAGCAAATCAGCAAAGATAAAATGAACCAAAGATTCAACAAGTATCGAGTGTCAAAAAGCACGATCTTAGCATGAGCCACAGCCATCTTCACATAAGCCTCATGTTCCGTCATATTTCGCAAAGAAGGAAGCGGACACCCAACAGGTTTGAAATGCCTCACCAAGTGAGCAACATTGTCTGGGTCTTCCGTAATAGGACAATCCTTGGAGTATGAGAACTGCCAATGAAACGGTTTATCAACAACCTCTTCACCCGAAACACCGAGACGATGGTCCGAACCATTCGTTTTCGCCTTCTTCGGGGGACGGTCACGCCCCTCCGAACCTGTTGGGCTACTCGACTTAACACGACCAACAGATTTTTCACACTCGAGGTCCTTGGCCTCTTGGGTTGAAGTCCGCGGAAGTCGGGTCTCCTCACGAAGAACTTCTGTGAGTGCTTCGCTCACGTCTCCGGATCGAATGCGTTCCACATTAGCACTACCAGTTCGAGTTCGCACTCTATCAGAGTCGCGAGGGTTTGATCTTCTCGAAGCCATGTTCCTTTGACAAGCAAAAACGAAATTAAAAGAAACACTATTGTAAATTCTAAAACAAAGTGAAACTTTATAAGGATCAAGGCCTCGCCGTATCTCAACGACCCAAACAAAGAGAATCTCGAAGGCTAAGGAAACAAAGATATCCCGAAACATTATGCTTATCCATTAAGAATATCCAAGATGTCACGATCAAAGATCGCGGAAAACAAAAAGATATTAAAAAAAAAAAAAAAAAGTTAACTAGAAGCGGAATCATCGGGGACAGACGACCCCCCGACTTGATCCACTGAATCGTCTGAGACTTGAGGAAGATCGAGCTCGGAGATCGACCAATCCGACACGTTGGCTGAAGCAAAGAGATCCTCACAACATCCTTCCATATCCTTTAAACAAGCAAGCTCTGCGTCCACAGTCAGACCCCCATCCTTGAGCTCGTTCAGAAGATCGATGTTGGCGATCACTTCGTGCAGCTAAATCTCAGCAGACACTCCCTTTTTCTTGCTCGTCCACTTATCCTTCAAGGATTCAAGGATTTCCCGGTACCGATTCGCGATATTACGACGAGCAACGCAAGAAGCACGACGAATGTCCTGATCTCTCTCGACCTCGAGCGCCGTGATTCTTGCCTTATGAGCAACCGTCTGGGTCATAAGAGCCTCGTTCTCCTGGTGAATTATCTTCCAATCCTCAGTCAAAGCCTCGATCTTTTCGGCATCCTTCTTTCCTTCTCGCTTGGTGGCTTCGAGCTCCTTCGAAAGCCTCTTGATCTCGGAACCAATACTCTCGATTTCCTTGCCGTTCCGAGAAGCCACGACATGATCTTCCATCACCACAACGTATTCATTGAAAGCTTCCATCACCTGAGAAGAAATCAAGATAAGCAAATAAGAACCTCGAAGCAAATTTTCATGGAAAAGAAGGTGGGAAACGAACCTTAGAGCTCACCACCGCAACCTTGGCATAAGCTTCCTTCTCGGTTGAGGAAGCAAGAGATGGAAGACGGCAGCCTGTAGACCTCATGCGACCAGCGAGGGAAATTAGGTCACCTTGGGCCGCAAGCAAAGAACCATCTCCCTCATAAACAAACCTAGGACGAGATCGGTCGGGCAAGGCACCCTTCGACGACCGGCGTCGCTTGCGAGTCGCCGCAA
>NC_027752.1:30910913-30921173 GCF_000695525.1 Brassica oleracea var. oleracea
GAGATCGTCTCTCTTCCGAAGCGTTCTCATCGTCGGAGTCGTGAATCGAGATTATGGGAGATTTTCTAGAAGCTCAGCCCCTCGATGCAGACCCGGAAGTGCGGAATGACGACCTCCTCACGAGCTGTCTAGTTAATCAATCCGAAGACTGGGCCTGAACGGAAGGAGTCGCTATGACTTCTTGGGAGTGTTCGGCCTCGTCCTCAGAACCCCCAACAAGAGGGGCCCTGTTGATCCCCTCCGGCACAGCAAAGACGGTTCGAATCTGAGTTTGGTCGAACGGAGACCAGTTCGAACAACCTCTCCGAAGAATCTCGATCAAACCAAAAATCCTGTCTGGCATCGAAGAGCTTCCGGAAGGAGCTAAATCGATCAAAGAAAAATGAAAAGTTGAGCAAAAAGTTGAGTCACCTATTTCTCAAAAAGAAAAATCGACACATAGACAAAAGAAAACTAACCGATATTCTCGGCCCAACTCCGAGGAAGCCGAGAGTAGTCGAATACACCCATAGATGCTCGATCCATCTTGAAAAAGAAAAAATTGCTCGCGCCACTTCTCATCGCGATAGGGGATGTCCTCGATGATGTGGCGACCTGGGCACGGAGACACAAGGAAGGTACCAGGGCTCTGCTGGTTCCGCTTCACCAGAACGAGCTGTCGGAACTCACTAATGCCAGAAGAAAGACCTTCCTCCCTAGCCCTAACCAAGAAGGCGATAAGATACCTAAGAAAGTTCGGGAGGATCTGAGTAAGCGATAACCCAAGCTCCGCCAGAATCTCAAGTATCGGCTCCGAGACTGGGAAGATAAGACCACAGGAGTGAAAGAAAGAAAGATAGGCTCCGCAATAACCTTCCCGTACAGTTTCGGGAGTCTCAGTTGCGCCGGCCAAATCGAGAACGACGGCACGATCAACCCCGTACGTCCTATAAAGATCCTCTAGATCATCGATTGTAGTCGTCGGACGAGAGAAACTGAACGATAAAGACATCTCAAGCTCGATGATCGGGAAATTTTAAGAGCGGAAGTAAAACGAGAGATGCAAAAAAGAATTGAAGTGTAAATGTAAACCTCACGTATTTATAATCATCCTAACGGCTCTATCAGCATCCCCGAGAAGAATAATGATGACCTAGGTTTTGCCCTAGCGGCGGCTGATATAGCCGTTATGCGTTTTAAAAAAAAAAAAACGAAAAAGGGAGAATGAAATTTTCGCGCCAAACAACGATTTTCCAAGAACCGTCAAACCAAAATTGCATCGGTTATCAAACGAAAAAACCTGAATTGATAACTACCACCTCTTTATTCCTTTCGATCAAATCAAAAGAGACTAGAGACAAATGTTGGACCCAATTTCAGTCAGTACATTAATGGGCTGCGATCAAAGATATGGGCCGTAAGGAACTGAAGCTCATAGAAAACATATCGGGCTCGAAAACAAAGACTTCGAGGTCCCAGAGATCGCTGAGCAGCCACGGAGATCGTGGAGCAGTTACGAAGATCACGAGGTGGACACACTATAAAGGAAGAAGAAGGGACATGAAGGAGGACACGTTGAAAACCCTAGAGAGAGAGCTACACACTTATATCGACCTTGTTTTCATCCCAATCTTAGATTCTTTCTTTACGGATCTCATTTGTATCACTCGATCTAGTTCAACTCATTGTATTCGATCTTATTCATCAATAAAGTCCATTTTTAGGAAACTGTTTAACATCGTTGTGTTCTAAAGATATCGTTGCCTACATCATTTGTCTTTCCTAGATCAAACCCCGATCACTATCAAATACTTAGTGTAGATTTTTGGTTCTACAAACACGCCTTCTCTTTCCCGTTTCTCTCTTAGCATTATCATCAAGTAAGTAGTGCTTCTTTCTCATCACTACCAGATTGTGTCCTGCGCTTCTTCGATTTCTTTCCACCACCTTCGGAAATGACATTTTCACCCAATTTATCTCCTTCACGCGCAGCTATCTCCCCAGCAAACACATCCCTATTTCTTCGGCTCTTCATAGATTCAACCCTGATCTGGGCGTAAATGGCTTCCCCAAAAAGATTCCTCTTATAAAAATTAATTAAGTTTTCATTTTCTTTTCACTCCAAAACTTAAGAAAAGATATGTAGGGTAGGGGTGTGAAGAATCAGAAAACTTAAGCGCATAGTTGGACTATCCACCCAAAACCATTAAAATATGGATCTTCTGTTTTTCATTATTTTTGTCATTTTTTATCATTCACAAAATTATGATCAAATGCTCATATGATTTTAAACCTATATAAAAAAAATTCTCAGATGCTCTTGTCCTTTTTTTCATTTTAATATTTTTTATTTAAATCCAAAATAGAATAAATAACCGAAATAAACAAGGTAAAATTTAAATAACTATAATTTAACTAAACAGATGATCCAATCCAATTGCATATAAATTGAGTCAACTCATTCATTCTATTCAAAAAAATTTAAATTGATTAAGTGCTTTAGATTTTACTCATTCTACTTATTTCTTCCTTTTAATGAAAACAAATCAATTTTGTCAATCTCACTGATTTCCTTTAATTTTTTCATCACCGAGGAAAGGATAATCCTCCGAAAAGAAACGAACAATTTTTTTTCCAAAAAAAATAACAAAATAACAAATCATGAATTATCCATCAAAAAGGAGAAAAAACGAATCCATCATAGTATAAACTATAAAGTTCCGTACAACTTAATCAATATCCAACTAATTTGGATTATATAATTTATTAATACTTTGTGTAATTTTATTATGATGACATAATTCGATATAGAATAATGAAAAAACAATTATTACTTTATTTGTAGAGTAAATCTATTTTAAATGTATTATAGAATAAAAGATAGAGCAAAGTTAAAATATTTTTACTCTACATTATTTTACAATAAAAATAATATGGGTTGGAAATACTTTTAAAGCTCATGAACATTTTTTTTAATCAAAATTGTTTTTTTTTTCAATTTTTACAAGCATGAACATTGAAAATTTCTGGAATAAACGAAGTAGCTGCTAGAGCCTAGAGAACAATAAAACATCAAAAAACTCAACATACATGATGTATGCTCTGATTCTCTCTTTTCATCCTGATTTTAATCTAAATTTTTGGGCCATAATTTTGATCAAAATCATAGTGACTGTTTGACTGAAGGTGTTTTGAATATAATTATTTAAAATAGTTGGCAAAAAGTATTTTAAATATTTATAAATCTATTAAAAATTAATTATTTTCTCTGAACAACAAATAACTCTTATAAAGTTTGGAAACTAATTGGAAACTATAAAACATTTTGAATTTCTTGAATGTGACGGTGTGACCCATGGCATTGAATCATGAATCATCTGGCTGGAAATGAAAATGGTCTATTTTTAGTCGTTTTTTCTTCAAAGAAATGACATATTAACCCATACTGATCCATATCGAAGATTATAGAAGAGATCCAATATATACACCCACTCAGCAAAAATTTGGTTTAGTTCATTTATTTATAAAGCTATAAAGTTTTATTAATTTAATTTTTTCTTAAAAGAAAGACTTTAGTGTTGACGCTAGATACGGGGACAAACAAAAGGCTTGAAAACCTGACCAAAGAAACTAGGTGTGATACCATAGTTGACATCAAAGGCAAGATTCTTTTACTTTCGAGAAAAGATCAGAACCCACATGAATGGCATAATAGTCAATTCTCCTTGATTATTAGTTGCAGTTCAGCTTCAAGACTAAACCACATCTCTCTCTCCATGGTGAACAGATAAATCAGAAGAAATGGAGACAGAGAGACCGAGATAAGGCTTAGATCTGCCTATAAAAACGTTCGTTCTTCTTCACAATCACATACAAAGTTTATAACTTTCATGCTTCTATCGCCGAATTATGCTTAACTGGATTCTCTTGTGCAGGAGATTAGGGTTTAGTGGTGGGCATGTCTGCTCCGTTTTATTATCCTATAGATATGCATCAACAGATCCATGGTCAAACTCCTCCTGGGTATATATAACTATCGTTCTGTTCTGTTTTTTTTTTTTTTTTGTTATCATATGTATGTGAATCTCAGCGCTAGTTCCTTGAACAAACAAGAATCTTGTAGTGTGAGTTATGTCGGAAAATGGGACCAGTCTCCCTCTTTTAGACCTAGATTGTAATGTTTAAGCAAATATCTATCACAATTCCGTTATTGTGTTTATACTTTATACTATCAAAGAAAGATTATACCCTTGAACAAAACTTAGGGTTCTTATTATACTAACTAACTGCTGTTACAAAAGAAAGGTTGTGTCTTTAGGGTTAACCGATTATGTGTGTCTAGACTCTCCATTTTCGATTTGTCATTTGTTCCTTATCGTATAGTTTGTCGACATGTTTATTGGAGCTATTGAAAAGGCAAATGATTTGTTTGTTTTTGAGGTCTGCGTGATTTAGAGTCATGTGTTTGTTTTTAACTTTTTATCTTCAGCTCCTCTACTGTTAATTTACATGCAGGTTTGATACCGAACCAGTCCCAAACAGTACCTACCAAGACACTGAACCTGTCCCACTCTCAACTTACCGAGAAAACGAACCTGACCCATTCCACGCCACTCAGCAAGAGAAGGACGACTTCTGGAGCAACGGTTTCAACAGAGAAGAGCCAGAGTCCTTTCAGCCTAAGGAAAATGGAAAGAGAAGCGTAGACAACAACAGCTCCTTCACTCATGGGGAACCCGATCTCAACCAACTTCCAGCTATCCCACAGTTTTCAACTGGACAAGGTCTGCCTTACGCCCCTGTTGATTGGCCAAGCCCTGGTGATGTTTGGACTTGGAGAGTTGGGAGGAGAGTGACTGCTACTGGGTTTCATCAAGACAGGTTCTTGATTCTACCTCAAAGGCTTCAACAGAAGAATGTTCCAAAGTCTTTCGCAAGCAAACCCACTCTTGCTCGTTACATCCAAACGGGTTTCCCTGGCATGGATGCTGATGCGTTCTTTGCGTCGTTTAGCTGGAAGATCCCTGCTCTCTTCCAGCCTGCCAACAAAGGTAACATACTGCTATTCTTGGTCAGCATTTAAAGTTCATGTTTGAACAACTCAGGATACTTTACTTTCTTTTGTACTTGATGCAGCGTCTCTTTTTGAGGAGACACCGAAGGAAGTACAGACTGAAGCTGCCCTTAATGATGAGAATGCTAAAGAAGGAAACTCCAGGTACAGCCAGAGGAAGAGGAATCCAATGCCTACCTATGACCATGTGGAAGAACCTAAACCTAAAGCAACTCCACGAGGTAGTGGCAACAAGAAGAAGAAAGGAGCTACAACTCCCGCCTCTGGAACTCAATCCTCCACCAAACCAAAACCATCTCGTCAATCCGGAAGACGCTCTTCTAACCACCAGAACGGCGGCGCTGTGGACTTAAACAACCTCAACGAGGAAGGTGAACCAAACACTTGCGGCAGGAGAAAGAAACGCAGAGCTAACTTTGAGGAAGAAGAAGATGTTTCCATCCCTCACATCTATGTCTCTCCTATGAACGGTGTACTCGCGGTCTCTCACGAGCCTATTGATGTTGACCCGATAGAGTTTGATAGCTACCTAAACTCTCTTGAGAACCTTCTTCATGAGAGTCAAGAAGATGCTGCAAGAGAGTCTTCCTCTGTTCTCGTCACTGCAAGCTCTCCAATGAAAGAGTACGAATGGGCTGAAGCTAGAATGAAGATCTCGTCTCTCCTTGAGAAAGATCTCCCCGCTCTGTTCGTCTCCAAGGACGCTGCGGAGATAGCAGCGCTAGCAACTAAACTGAGGAAAGATCCAAACCTCTCCGCTGAAGAGATAGTGAGGTTGAAGCTTATTGAAGAGATTCAAACGTTCAGTGAAGTCTTCCAGGAGAACAAGAGTGTGATTGAAGAAGCAGACTGGTTCTTCTCTGCGCTTGAGCTCAACAAAGCTAAAGTAGCGTCGCTTAAATACGAGTACAGCGATCTGAGGCACAAACTAGGGAGTATACAGGTGGAAGTAGATGAGAACTCTGAGGCGATTCGCCAGATTGATGACCAGATCGGTCAGCTTCAAGCTAGGAGGAACGAGCTGAAGCGGTACATAGGGAGCAAGGAGAAGGAGAAGGTTGATCTTAGCTATGGGCAGAAGATGGTGGCGAACTCGATTCCTAAAGTGGTGCAGGAGGTTCAGTCAGCTAACTCGAAGAAGCATGAATGGGAATGTAAGAAAGATAATGCACTTAAGCGTGAAGCAGAGATCCTCTCCAAGTTCACTCCTCTTAAAGGCTTCTTCCTCTGATGAGATCAGATCTGGCAGCCTATTGACTTATCGCACCTTTAAGCCAGTCTTGTTGTATTATTATTTAGCGGGTTTTTTTTTTCCTTTTGTGGGGTCTAATGTTGCAGACTGTTTTAGGCTTGGAGTGTTTTATCTTATGTATGCTTTTATGTTGAATGTACTGTGGAAAGAGCGTTTTGGGCGGCTCAAGCGCCTGCTCTTTAGTGCTAGGAATGCTTGGTGCACCTATCTTGTGTTTAGGAAAGAGAAGCTTGCTGTCGTGGTATGTAGATATTGATTATGACCAAGTTTGAGCCAAATAAAGATGTCGTGTAGCAAGCTCTTGACACTGGATTTGGGACCTGACAGTCGCATTTAGTTCAAGATATGAGTTTCTTCGTTAACGAGGTGGAGAAAGTGACCACGCGTTTTTGAGAAAAGATTGCAATTGTGATGGTGAAATGTTGAGTAGCTTTGTTAATTTCATTGGAGTAGCTGGATGACAAGTGGACCTCGGAGAAACTGCCGTCGAAAAATTCATGCTCTTCTGCCCCAAAGTGCAGAAAGAGAAGAAACATGAAGAAGTCTGCAAAAGGAGAAGCACTAAATACTCTATTACAAGATTTTGATGTCCTTTTAATTTGAATAAATTTTGGTGTCTACCCGGTGAATGACAAAACTTTTCAACAATTCTCTCACTATACGTTTCCCAAAGTCTACAAATATTGAACTGTTCTTCAGCTTGGAGGTTACGTTGCACAGAACAATGATCCATTTCTTTTTTTTCCTGGATTTTTTTATACACTGTTAAATCAACCAAAGTCTCAACCTGTCTTTTTATTTTCAGCTAAACTGCCAACAAAAAGTAAGGCTAACAACAATATATGAAAGAAACGAGGAAGATTAGATGTTTTGTTCTTCTTCTCTCACGTTTCTTGAAAATCACAGAGCTAACAAACATTCAAAAGCAAATCTTTTTAAAGACATCATATCATTACACAACCAAACTGTATTTTTTTTCCAAAGCATTACTGAACAAGAACAAGCCTCCCACTTCCCATACCTTGTCCAAAACCACCATCTTCCTCCTCTGGAACCATCTTCGGCACCGTAACAATCAAAACCCCACCAACACAAACCACCGTAACAAGTTCAGGCCTTGTCGTCTCCGGAAGCCTAAAACGCCACATGTCGAGCTCCAACTCGTCCAACGACAACCCCAAAGACAACCCATTTGTCCTCACAACGATCTTGGTTATACCGGGATGAATATCCACCACGTAAGCCCTCATCTCTCCGCCGTCGCAGAGACCCTCTGTCTCCGCCACGAATCTGAAACAATCGTGTTTCTCCTCCACGGAAACATTTGCTTCGGACCTTAACGGAAGCTCAAGAACGCGGTTGAAGATGTGCGGTAAACGACGCAGATTCTTTCCGGGTTCTCGGGTCGGGTTACGACGATGGTGGTGGATCAAGGTGTTGTTTTTGTTAAGGTTTCTGGGGATTGGGTGGACTCTCATGGCTTCCGGGTCGGGTTTCTCGATTGTTAGAATGATGAGAAGCGATAGGATCAGACTCGGGAATAGAAAGTGTGATCGATTCGAAGGAATCAAAACCATAAAAGAAGAGATTACGAAACCAAGATGAATTAAAGGTTCGGTTTTTATGATATCAGAATCTTTATTTATTTCATTGAAAGAAAGATCCAATCTTTGCGATTGAATGATACAGATTTTAGTTAGAAAGTGGAGAAGAGGAGAGAAGGAAACTTGTAAGATACAGAGAAAAGATTGCGTCTTTCTCTCTCTCTTTTTTACGAATAGGCGGTGGTAGCAAGAAAGGAGGATCTGAAATGAGAGATATGGGAGTTCCTTTATTTACCGAACTACCCTTGTTTTAACTGTATAGTAGATATTAATAACAAAAAGTTTTATTATGCGGTTCATTTTTATTACGCTATAAAAAGGCTTTGAAACATTTTTGTGATATTTACTTTTAATGAGAAACTGGTTTGTAACATATAATTGTCATCTATAAAAGTTAAGATAAATTAATTTTTCCAATTCAATTTTTTTCCATCATTTTATAATATTTTGTATATTTTGACAAATTAAATATAGAAATTCCAAAGCCTAAAACATCAAATCTAACCCAATATTATCCTTCTGTTGTTTATAAAAAATGGTTGTAAATTATGAGATGTTTAATGATTAGTAAAAATATAAACGTAAATATTGTTGATATGATCTATTGTTAATGGTTTTTTTATGTAGTTATGTAATTGAAATGGTTTCTTATTGGACATAGCAATTACTATTTTATTTAATGATGAAATAGAAATTTCAATATTAAAATTTATTAAATATGGCTAAATTTTTGAAGTTTAAGAATTAGGTTAAAAAAAATTGAGGATACAACTACACATGAATTGTATAGTAGTAGGTGAATTTCGAGGAGCTAAGTGATCTAGGTTCAAAACAACCCCATGATACTTTTTTGGCCCTATTTGAATACCTAGAGACATTGTTCATCCTTGCAATGGATAATTAATTTGAGCCCTTTAATAGGTATGAGATAAATAAATAAATCAATAAATCAACCTTTTGTTACGGTTAATATATGAGGTAACATAAAGTTTTCATTTTTGTATTATGTTTCAAATATACAGGTTTAATTAGATGCTCTTTGAGACTGTGAAGGTTTATAATTAGCTTAGAAATTGATAACAAACCCACAGTTAATATAAATTAATGAACTTTTATCTCACTTTAAAGAAAAATTTGTATCTCTTTAAAATAAATAAATGATTCATATTGAATAAAAAGTACCAAAATGATCATTGTGTTTCAATGTAATTAAATGAGAGCCGTGCAAAAATTATAAGTTTGATTATGTGGTTTACAGAACTACTCTTGTTTTAATTGTATAAATATTAATACAAAGTTTGATTATGCGGTTCATTTTAGTAACGCTACAAAAAAAATTTAAAACATTATTATGATATTTACTTTTAATAAAAATCTGCTTAGTAACATAAAATGTCTTTTATAAATGTTAAGATAAACTAATTTGTCCAATTAAACTTTTTGGCATCAATTTAGAATACTTTGTATATTTAGACAAATTAACATATAGAAATTCCAATTCCTCAAACATCAAATCTAACCAAATATTATCCTTCTATTGTTTATAAAAAAGCTTTGTAAATTATGAAATGTATAATGATTAGTAAAAATTTAAACGTAAATATTGTAGATATGATCTATTGTGTTAATGATTTTGTATGTAATTTGAAATGTTTTTTTATTGAGCAGAGCAATTACTATTTTATTTAATGATGTAATAAAAACTCCAATATTAAGATTCATTATATATGGGTAAATATTTGAAGTTGAAGGATTAGATTAAAACAAATTAAGGATACAGTGTTGGACATTAGTGAATTAGTAGAATCAAGTATTGGGTGTTTTTATGATGACAGACTTGTTCTTATGTAGAACTGAATTATGGATTTCAAAATAAATTTAAATTTTATGTTTTAAGCTTTTACGTAAAATACCTGTAATTTTCGAATCCGTATCGGATCCGAATCGGATTCTGATATTTAGGATCTGAAAAAGACATGGAATACCCAAACTCCATTAAATTTAATCGATATTTGTCATATATATCTAAAATGTTACAAAATAATTTCAATTAAACTATTAATAATTAAAATAAAACATTTTTAAATTCTAAATTTTACATTTTAAAGCTTTATATTACTTAAAAAGTTACAAAATAATAACAAATATTGTTAACAAAAGATATTTCGCACCACAAGAAAACATATTTTTTACTAGGGCAGTATTCGTTGTAAATTCGTCGTAAACGGGGTGTTACGACGAATTAACGTCGAAAGACGTTTCGTTGTTAAACGTCCGTCGTAACGGAGGTTTCGTCGTAAACGACTCGTTACGTTTACGACGAAATATATTCCTCGTAAAGCGCAGGGAAA
>NC_027752.1:30925521-30935315 GCF_000695525.1 Brassica oleracea var. oleracea
AGTACTGTGGTGTAAATCCTCTGTTTACTAAATGCTTCCATACAGTTTCACTACGTGCAAATTTTGAATTCTTGCATTTCCGACAGGGGCAGAACATCTTACCGCTTTCCTGTGTGATCGGTGTACAGCCCGCCTGGTGCATGAATGTCTCTAGCCCGCTCAGAAATGCGTTCGTCACCCTCCCGTCGGAATCTTTGTGCAAATACATCCAACTCCGTAACTCGTAAATACTATCGCCACCGGCCATTTTTTCTTATATTTTTTTTTGAAATCTTTTTTTTTCTGTTTTTTTTTCGGATTTTTTTTTCTCCCGTTTGTGTGTTGTGAGGAAGAGAGTTGTGGGAAATGACATATATATAGAGAAATTTTCGAGTTGGGTAGTTGAAATATAACAACGATTTTACAAGGAATATTTTACATGGATTTTACATGGTTTTAACATATTATTTACAACGACTTTACGACGAAATTAGGTAAGTTAAAGCACATTTAATACACGTTTTCACCTAAATATAACGGTAACATGCTTCGTTGTAATGTCGATGTAATGATTACGACGTATTTCTCATTCCACGTACATTCATCGTAAACTTACAAGGAGTTTACGACGAAATCAGTTCGTCGTAAATTTACATTGCGTTTACGACGAAAGTTAGATTCCTCGTAATTTCGTTGTAAAGCCCATGTAAATTTACGACGAAATATTTTCGTCGTAAATGTTCGTTGTTATGGGTACGTTTTCTTGTAGTGTTCAACTAAATCATAAAATAATATATATAAAATACAAAAAAAATCATAGTTTTGGATACACATGTTTTTAAGTCGGGTACAAATCGGTTCTTATCGGGTCGGATCTATTCGGGTCGATTATTTTCGGCTCCGGATCTATTCGGATTCGGTTTTTTCAGGTAAAAAAATTTTGGATCCAAAAAACACTTGTAAATTTTTAGTTCAATTTCAGTTCATGTATTTTTGGGTCGGTTTCGATTTGGGTTTTCAGGTCCTAGTTAAAATGTCTAAGCCCAGTAAATCTAATGCAATGCATACGTGAGGAAGACAGAGACACAAGTGTTTGGTAGCAAATACATGTGGAAAAAGACACGCAACGAAACTTCTTTGGTCTCTGAATGAGAAGAAGATTTGAAAGAATATATTTCTTTTTTTGTGAACCAAAGAGATTGTCTTTTCTTTTCATATAATGTAATAATTGTATCATCCATTCGTTTCTATGTTTGGCCACATAAATCTGGTGTACCATTTTAATTGATCAAAATTATGCTATTATTCAATTTATGATTTCTAAATATTAGTTAAATTATGTTGTTATTCAACAAATTTATTAGATTTAAGATGATACATCTATTTTTTTCATGATACATCATCTTTTTTAACTAAAGCTATTGATGCTTTTTTGTGCATTTTTTGTGCACTTTAAAGCTATTGATGCTTTAAAGAAAGTATCTCACACTGTTCTAAAAAAGTATCTTCCAATATTTGGTTTTTTTAGACGAGTTTTTTGGTTTTTTTTTTGTGTTATATACGGGGATGATTGGTTGAGGTTGTAGGAGCTGTGCATAGCCTTTTTAATTTCTACATCCATATTTTAAAGCAATCATGCTTTTATTTTAAAAACTGAATCTAAAGCCAAAACATTATAAAAAGAAATATGTTACCTTTAGAAAGCACTTTTTCTAGAGATCTTATACAGTACTCGGAAAAATTTCTACAGCAAAATAAATTAAAGCTAAAGCTAAAAATTTAAAACCTAAATCTTAGAGCAAAAAAGCAGAAAGCCACAGCCTCTACCAATCACTCCCTATATAACATTGGTTTAGTTGAAGCCAAAGCCCATTATCATCTCAACTTCTTTTTTTTTACATCGAAAAAGGCTATTCTATTACTAAAACTTGAGGTGGCCTAGGTAACCAGACCGGAATAGAACAACAAATGAAATAAAGTACTCTATGGAAGGACCTCGCAGTCATAGCTAAGAAATCTGAAATTTAATTATGCGCTCGTGGAATATGAGTAATCTTGAAATTCGAGAAGCATATCTTCAAAGTCTCTATCCTCTCCAATTTTGTCGCAAAGCTCGGCCAAGCATGAGGCTCGTTGATCATTGCGATCAAATCCTTGCAGTATGTTCCAAAGCTTTGACAAGTCGAATGCTGGAGCATACTCTCCATCGCCCATCTCAGTGCTTCCATCTCTGAATGTAAGGCAGACTCTCTTCGAATATGATTTCGTGTCCCCATAAGTTGAACCTTCCCCAAGCTATCTAGCCAGACCCATCCATATCCACTAAACTGTGATGTCCATGACCCATCTATCATGCATATATTCCTCAAGCTTAAGACTTGGGGTTCTTCAATATTAAGGTCTTGTGGAGCTGTTGGTATTATCTCATTTGCGTTAAACTAGGCTTGACACTCATTCTCCGCATAGCGAACTAGCTCTAAAGGATCCCTGTCTATTCTCCTAAAGAGTTTATCATTTCTGGCCTTCCAAAGGTACCAAATTATCCAAGGATATGGGTCTCTGTCTAAGTATGGTTCAGCAATGCTGTTTTTTCTGCAGAAGAGAAAATCCATATTGGCATAGATGCTCGGAAGAGGGAAGACATCTTGACTCGTTGGTGTCGCTGACAGAGACCAAGCTTGTAAAGCTGGTGGACATTCAAAATTGCATGAGTTACAGATTCTTCTGGCTCTCCACATCGTGGACAGTAGTTGTCACATCTCATGTTACGCCGTACCAGATTCCTCGTCACTGCCACATCACCAGATATCAGTTGCCATATAAGATGACAAATGTTTTGTGGAGCTTTTATCTTCCAAGCAAAGGCTTGAAGCTTTGTTATACTAGGTTCCAGAACCTCCTTCTCTTCATCAGCCTCTAGTAAGTTCCGAGCTACCCAATATCCTGATTTGACTGTATACTGTCCATTTTTAGTATAGTTCCAGCAGAATGTATCCCAGCGATGAGTGGTGCTTATGGCCTGACTCCTTATGTAGGGTATATCAGCAGGGTCAACATAGTTCTCCAGTAGCCCAACATACCATTCCTTCATATCCTGGTTAATGAGATCACTGACTCTCATGTTCGGATGCAGCACTGGGGCCAAGGTCCGTGCTAGTCTAGCTGGGGTTGTCGGGATGCAAGGATCCTCCCACACCTTAACCTCATATCCTGAATGTACCTTATGTTTGATTCCCAATAATAGTAACTTTCGTGCTGCTGAGATACTGGCCCACACATATGATGGGCTGTTTACATAGACTGTTCGTAAAGGCGAACACATTATGTAGTATCTTCCCTTCAATACTCTAGCCACCAGCGAAACAGGGTATTGCACTAGCATCCATAATTGTTTTGCCAGTAAAGCAAGGTTAAACTCATGGATCATATGGAAATCAATCCCGCCATCTTCCTGTGGTCTGCAAACTTTTTCCCACTTTGCCCAGTGAATTCCTCTCTTTGGGGGGTTTAAACTAGGGATGTTAACTACGGGATTGCACTAGCAAGGTTTTCGCAAATCTCCAACGGGAGAAAGAAACTAGACATAACATTAGTCGGAAGAGGTAACAAGATAGATTTAACCAGAACCTCCTTTCCACCTTTTGATAGCTATCTGCCCGTCCATCCATTCACTCTATGCATTAATTTATCCTTCAGAAATGCAAAAAGTTTACATTCGGATCCGATAATATCTTCTGGAATTCCTAGATATGTTCCCATTCCTCCTTCATTCTGGATCCCCAGAGTATCTTTGATATGTTGTCTAACATTTATGTTAATCCTCATACCAAAGAGTAGTGAGGATTTTTCAAAATTAATGCATTGTCCTGATGCTTGTCCGTATTCCTGACTACTTTCATCACTTCTTCACATTCACGGGGCTCCACCTTACAGAAGAAAAGGCTATCATCAGCAAAGAGAAGGTGTGATATAGAAGGACACGCGCGTGTAACGCGCATCCCCGTTATCTTCCCTTGGTTCTCTGCATGATTAAGAAGGCTAACGAGCGCTTCCGTGCATAGAATAAAAATGTAAGGAGACAGGATCTCCTTGACGTAGACCTCTCTCTGGAACTATATTTCCTCTTGGTTGTCCATTCATAAGTACCTTGTATTTCACCGATGTAACACACCTCATAATCCAGGTAATCCAAATCTCCGAGAACCCCATCTTCCGCATAACTGCCTCAATGAACGTCCACTCCATTCTGTCATATGCTTTACTCATGTCCGTCTTAATGGCCATCCTTTTGTTTCTTCCGCTTGGCTTAGTTCTTAGCGCATGAAACATTTCTTGGGCAATCATAATATTGTCTGAAATTTGTCTTCTAGCAACAAAGGCTGGATGGGTTTCTGAAATTCTATATGGTAGATCTTTCTTTAATCTCTGGCATAAGACCTTAGAGATAATCTTGTAGCTGACGTTACATAAGCTGATGGGCCGGAACTGGGACATCTCATTGGGATTATTCGTTTTTGGGATAAGACAGATATTTGTATCATTCAAACCACTCGCCATTGATCCATCGAAAAGAAATTGATTAACCATGTGAGTTAAATCATCCTTCACAATATCCCAAAATATCTGATAAAAGAGAGCTGTCATCCCATCTGGTCCAGGAGCCTTTTCTGGATGCATCGCAAAAAGTGCCAATTTGACTTCCCATTCAGTGACCGGAGCTGTAAGATCACTATTTATTGACTCAGTAATTGTTGTGGATACCTCTAATAACGCATCCGCTATATCTACTGGATTGGAGGATTCAAAGATCTGCCTGAAGTAACTAGTAGCAATGACTACCAATCCTTCCTCATCCCCTCCAGCATTTCCATTTGCATCTCTAAGATGTATGATTTTATTCCTAGCTCTTCTCTGCTTTGTCAATGCATGGAAAAATTTTGTGTTTCTATCGCTTCTCTTAGCCAAAAAACTCGACTCTTTTGCTTCCAGAACATCTCTTTTGCCTTAAGGGCATCAGAGAGTTCCTTCAAAGCTTCTGCTATTTCCTCGGTCGTCGCATCATCATTCGAATACAGCCCCTCAACCTTCTCTTTAAGTTCCTCCACTAGTTTCTCTGAGTTCAAATTGTTCTCTCTCCTCCACTGACTCAAGGCTTCACGACAACTCGAAATATGCTCCATAATATTTGCGTCGGGTGGAAGATCTGGAGATTTCCATCCATCAAGAATTACTTGCCTCAATTCCTCATTGTCCAGCCACCTTTTGTCAAATTTGAATTTTTTTCGATTTTCTTACCGGTCGTGTGAGAATATCTACCAGGATCGGACGATGATCCGATCCCCATAACCTCATATACTTTACAGCATAATGAGGGAATTTCTCATGCCAATCTTCATTTCGAACAGCTCTGTCAAGACGACATCTAACCGTTGATCCTCCTGCTCTCTTTCCCACCCATGATAGCATGTTCCCAGTAAAGGGGAACTCTAGCATACCACAATCGCTCAACATCTGTCTAAAAGGTAGAAACGAGCTATCAAGGCGTTGTCTTCCTCCTTTTTCATTATGACCTGTGGTTTCATTAAAATCTCCTATCACAAACCAAAGTCCATTTTTTGTTGTTGAGAAACGAGAAAGACGTTCCAAAACTTGTTCTCTTCGTTCTAGTACAGGGTCTCCATAAACGAACGTCATAAAGACTTTTATTCCATCAATGACTGCCTCAATGTCAATCATTATGTTATTTGAAAATAAAATATTAACTTGAAATTCATCCATAGAAAAAAAGAGCTAAACCTCCGCTGAGACCAAGTGGCTCAACGGTAAATAAATGATCAAATCCTAAGTCGGCCTGAATGTTTTGCAACAGCAGCCTCCTATTTTTCGTCTCAGAAAGAAACACTAATCTTCGGCGATGCTTCTGACACATCTCCGTAAGGCATCGAACTGTGAGGTCGTTCCCAATCCCTCGACAGTTCCAACTCAGTGTCCTCATATCTGACCGCGGGATGAGTTTTTGGAACCCATCAATCCATCATGTAGATATGAAGATATCTTTAAACGAGAACTCGAGAGCATAGATATGTAGCAAAGGCTACTAACTCTTGAGCTCACTAGTAAAGTAAGTCCTTAACGTGAAGACCAAAAATATGTAGCAAAGGCTAACATATATTGTTGAGAACGTAAGCTCCTCGCCACAAAGTCGCTTATTTTGTAACTCGTGAGCTCACTAGCTTGATGATAGTTTTGAAAACCTCTGGAGTTCAGCACTGTGAACTTAGAATCCTCACGAATGACAATGATCTCAATGTTTCAAAGACATTGCCGGATATGCTGGTGTCGGAGCCTTACAGAAACGTTGCCGGTTGCAACAACACCAATAGATCTTTGAAACGTTACAGAAACGTTGCCGTCTAACCAGAATAAGTCATGTTCCTTACTTCAATCACTTATCATAATGGTTGAAATGAACCGACTAAGCCTTAATCTACGATGAGAGAATGGTAGCACAACATGATTGTCAATAACACACCAAATACTTCTGATTCTCTAAGCCTAACTGAATCAAATGGAATCAAAGAGAGACAAAGAGATCGTTAGCCAAAGAATTAAGAGATCATCTATGTCGGGAAAGACGATTCAAAGGAATCTGTCGCCTTGTCACTGTCTTCCTATGGTGCAAATTGTCGCGACCCAGATTTTTGTGATCAAGATCACGAGATATGTAACGCTATGCACTGACAATGATCGGAGCAGCAACGTTTAGGTTAGCAGGTGGGTTCGCAAAGACGCTAACAAGGGATGGAGATCTGGAGAACACGACAGCAACACCGGATGGTAACACCCCAACACAAAGAACGTCGGGATCAGAAGAGAAGATTGATTCTCAAAGAAGAATCCAATCTAGAGAAGAAGCTGCGCTTATCACAATGAAACTGAGCATGCACACTTATCGGGAAGCTGGGGTAACGATCTAAAGCCAAAGAGCAGTAGATCGACGAGATTTGAAGGTCTCAAAGGAGAACTTCAAAGGATCCACCAAATCGCCATTATCGTCGCCAGTAGCCGCAAAACCCTCACCCCTTCTCTTGTCTGTGTTTCCTGGACCAGAGTATAATTATCAGCTCAACTTAAAGTAGGTTAACCCGTCGAGATTATATTCGTACTCCTGATGGTTTGAGTTCCATTGAGATTCTGTAGCAGAAAAGAGATGCTATCACGTGAAATACAATGATCCAGAAGTTGAAAATCTCGATCATTGTGGAAGAAGAATTAACACTTCACTTCCATCTAAAAGTTCTTTTTGCAGTAACCTTATTTTACTAGGACAACTAATATTTGTAAAGAATAATAAGAACATAAATTAAAATTACAATACGAAAATAAAAGAATAAAAAATAATTGCAGAGTCGAGATGGTTAATCTCTTTCCTTAAATCTTTAAACGCCCCGTAGTGTGACGGTTTCATAGCGCTCAGATTCCTAGGATACAACTGCAGCATTGTTTCTGTTTACCATCACCAAAAAAGATAATCTATCGAATCTATTTCTGTGACGTACTCTCAGACTCTAAAAAAAAAAAATACCAGCATAACTATTCTGAGTGAGAGAATTGTTTCTTGATTGTATGAATGTGTCTTTTCTATAATGCTAGCAAGCCCTTTTATAGAAAAATAATGAAAAGCACAAGTTTTATTTTTCAACACAAAAATGAAGCCTCCATGGTGCACTAATGGAGTTTTTAATTCTTGTCAATTATTATGTGAATTTATTCCACATTTTGACCAAGAAATTAAAGAGTAAAATTATTTTTGTTTGACCAATTCAAACAAAATAATATAATTTAAAATGAATTTCTTTTTTATATTTTATTAATATACAAAATCAACATATATTTGATTTAAGTTAATGAACATGAAGTCCAACTAAAAAATCCAAACCCAAATCCAAGTTCAAATATCCAATGAGTGCATTTGCTACTTTGTACAAGTTTCTCAAATCACACAAATTAGACCTCCATTTCTCATTCAAATAAAACTTCATTTTTGACATATGAATACAATATTCATAATGTTCAAAAAATAGTTCCAACAATCCCCCACATGAATAGAACTGACTCTACACACTAGACGACTCGACAGACTTGACTTCCTAGACAAGACTCGACAAGACCTAACTAAGGACTTTTGAGAGTACAAACGAAAAATCCACTGCATGATGAGTTCGTAGCAATTTTTCAGCCTTGAACTAGTCATTGTTAATAGCTATCGGATTTACTCGGCCAGGAGGTGGCCATGATGTCTTGAACCTCCCGGACTTTGGTGTAAACCTAGACAATAGCTATAACACAGCTTCATTCTCTTACAGAACTAGGTTCTCTATTATGTTCATTTTGGCCGTGCACAGTCCTGGTTAATCATGAGTGAACTTGGAGAGTATAGCATTTCCTTCGTTCTCCTGGAAACGGCCCCATTTCACACTCACAAGGTGATTTGCCATTAGTTTTGTTTAGAGGAGTATCATCTACTAGTCCATTCATATCTCAAAGCTATGGATACAAATCATTAAAAGCTAATGCTTATCTTGTATTCCTTACATGTAGCACTGTTTAATCATCATAGGAACTGGGTATAGACCGAAGTCTTACAATGCTTTGGACAGATTTAGTTTGTCTTAGTTGTCTCCTTGAACCTATTTCTTGGGATCTCCAGTCAGTTAGGTAGAGTTACCGCCAAACCTCATCTTAATCCACAGGCGACCCATTCCTTTAGATGATATAACAATTTGATCTCATGACACACCTTTAATAAAAAGATCCTAGGTTGTCATCACGGTGAACATAATCTCTTGAGATTAGTCGAGATCAATTTTCTAATGATTTTTGTCATCTTTTATTCAAGATACAAATAATCATTATACACAAAACTCAGTGTATGATACTCATATTGTGATAACTATCACTAAGTTCATTTGGCCTCTTGCCAACAACTTTATATGATAAGCAAAGCTTCCCCCACATTTCTTGAGATAATTCAAAATATGCATATTTGCATTTAACATCTCTTAAGAGTTTAGAAAGTTAATCTTCAACTTCTTTAAATTTAAATGAATAAAAAGCAATTTCGAAAATTATTACAATTTCGAAAATTATTACAATTTTCTTATAAAATGTATTTTGTGGGAACCGAAATTTGCACTGTCGATTTACGTTTAAATTAGGAAACAAATAAACCCCTAATTTCCCAGAGGTCCCGGATCTCTGCGAGAGCCAACGACAAGTGACCAAATATATGCGGAAATCATGAAAAGATAACAAACAAATTTAGAGAAAACAGTAGATCTTATTTCAAGTCCGCATAAGAGCGTTACGATCATTACAAGAGATCATAAAAGCTTTGGCCGCAAAGGCTGTCAGCCAGTTACCTAGTTCTAGCGGCCTAAAAGCTCAAACCTAGTTGAGTCGCAGCTCGATAACAAAAGACGAAGAAAATACAGAAAAGCTTTTGATTGATTTCGGACTGAACCTTATGAAAGGCTGCCTACGTACCCCTTTCGAGGATCAAGCCGAACGTAGTTCAAGAGTGAACCAAGAGATCGAACTGCTTGTGTGCGTTCGTCTGGTAATCGGGTGCCAGTCATGGAAACAGAACATGTCGAGAATAATGCCTCAGAGTTTCTAAGTGCCGAGAGTTCTGAGTCTAAAAAGTTGTCCCCCGTGCCTCTCGCCTAGGACTCCTTATATACTCGCTCCTAGGTCGGTTTACGCTTTTTCCTCTTCTGCCCTTAAGCCGTCATAACTTAAAAATGGAGATATTC
>NC_027752.1:30935329-30936439 GCF_000695525.1 Brassica oleracea var. oleracea
AGTCATCTCTACGAGATGGCTAAGTCTGTTTAGGACGTTAAGAGTTTGTTGTGATCAGCAACAAACTTAATGGTTAAAATTACCGTTTCGAGTCTTCGCGAAGGATATGTTTTGAGAAGATGTTAGTGCGTATGACTGTCTGGTCTTCGAAAAAAGTGTTTTTATCGAGGAAGGAAATTTCGTCGAAGAACGAATCTTCAGGCGTCTGCGGCGTTTCGTGCTTGAAATGTTTGTGGGCTTGAAGATGTTTCGCGATGTTGCAAGGGATTAGTCTTAGCCCTGCATTTGGGAAACATTCTGGTTTGACTACGGATGTTCGCAGCCAGAATTGTTGTTCCTGTTTGGATTTGATTTGCGATCGAGGAGTTAGGACTAAGGGGTCGCGTAAATTTGTCCTCGGAAAGAGGCATCCTCCTATACTGTGCTTTGTGTGGTGTTGGCCTTCCGTTATTTCTTTCGTGTCTATTTGAGGATGTTCCTTATAGCTATAGGAGCTCTGTTACGAGTTTTCCTTACTTGCCGCATTTTACAAGTAAAACACAGCGGACTTAAAGTGAATCGTAGTATATGGAACTTGGTCAATTTTTGACAAGTGGAACCTTTCCGTTAACTGTTTGGTTGTTAGGACTGAGTTTTGTTATGACGAATTTACCGTATGATTCCCGTTTTTGGGTGGTACGATAATTGTTTGTGTAATCGTTACTTGGCGTTTCAAGACAAATTCCGGATTACCGTTTAGCCGTCAGGTTATTGAAGCGGTGGTCGCTCAATTGTTTTGGCTTTTCATGAAGGTTGTGCTCAGCTTTATAGCCAAGGACGTTGTTGCCAAAGGATTAGACCATGATACTTTCGTGCTGTCAATAAGGTCAAGTCGGTTAGAATCATCCTTAAAGGGGAAGTTGTAACCTAGTTCGGCTTCGAAGGAAAGGCGTAATTGGGCGAATGACGAATGGCGTTTATCGAGATTGATAGGCCGAGTATGCCCATGGTGTTAGAAAACGTTTTTCCACTTTAGGGTAAGTTTATACGATGAAAGTTTCGTATAATGTTTCCTTTATTCGTATGGAAGTTATTTCCTTTGTTTCTGAGGGAGATAAAGCCTAAGAAGCT
>NC_027752.1:30938841-30939336 GCF_000695525.1 Brassica oleracea var. oleracea
TTTTTGCAGGTTTCCTGAATGAAACAGTTAAACAGCGATAGACTTAGTCGACGAGCGGGGAGGACGTGTTCTCTTTGTCGTATTTTATGTTACTTTTGTTCTTGATTTTGCTTTGTCGCAAATGTTTTTGATGTTTTTCCGTGAGTCGGTTGGTTCAACGGAAAATGAGAGAGATGCTTTGATGCCTGAAGATTTCTCGTATAATGATTCATATACTAAACTCGTTATATCAAATCGGAAAAGATCTTTATGACTTCAGCAAATCATCGACTTTCATTCTGAAGTTTGGCAGAGGTTTTCTAAACGAATAATTGTGATGATAGATGTTGTATAGTCTTTGAGAATTTTTCCAACATGGTTTGGATCAGTTCCTAGCGTTTAGACGAATCTCAGATTGTCGTTTTCTTTTAGGACGACCTTGACGAGACATCGCATTGGGTGAATATTTTTCCGCATATTTCTACGAGAGTTTGCTTTGTCGAAAGCGTTTTCTTG
>NC_027752.1:30940405-30940999 GCF_000695525.1 Brassica oleracea var. oleracea
GTTTTCGGAAAACGTGTTTTGGTAAAATCCTTACGCATTGAGATTTCTTTTGTTCGGTAATGAGCCAAACTTACGGGGTTTGATAAGATTTATCGTTTCCCTTTATGTTTAAAAAGAGAAATCGCGAGCTCGTTTCATTGCACTTCCTGTGGCGAAAAGTCGCAGCAAGGTTTTCGATTTTCTCAAGAACTGTGGCGTTTGCATAGGCGTTGGCCATAGGCGCAGTGACGGCTGGAGTTTTCTTACCAGCGTTGTTGCGAACTGCAATTTTCTCTTTTGTATTTCCATACATTGTTTTGATCAAGCGTTTTGCGGCTATGAGTTAGAGTAATCCGTACCCCCCCTACTTCTAGCGCCAAACTGTGGGAACCGAAATTCGCACTGTCGATTTACGTTTAAATTAGGAAACTAGAAAAACCCTAATTTCCCAGAGGTCCTGGATCTCTACGAGAGCCAACGACAAGTGACCAAATATATGCGGAAATCGTGAAAAAAACAAACGAATTTAGAGAAAACAGTAGATCTTATTTCGAGTCCGCATAAGAGAGTTGCGATCATTACAAGAGATCATAAAAGCTTTGGCCACAAAGGCTG
>NC_027752.1:30941187-30941605 GCF_000695525.1 Brassica oleracea var. oleracea
TTGTTCAACTGGTAATCGGGTGCCAGTCATGGAAACAGAGCATGTCGAGAATAATACCTCAGAGTTTCTAAGTGCCGAGAGTTCTCTGTCTAAAAAGTTCCCCCACGTGCCTCTCGCCTAGGACTCCTTATATACTCGCTCCTAGGTCGGTTTACGCTTTTTCCTCTTCTGCCCTTAAGCCGTCATAACTTAAAAATGGAGATATTCCGTTTCTCCCGATCATTCTAATCATCTTCGAATACTTCCTATTTATCCGCAGAAACTTGACATTTATCTTTCCTTGCGAACCAAGCATAAACCGTCCTACAGTTTATGGGCTTTTGGTTAAGAAATCGTAAGTGGGTTTCGAGTCACGTCCTAGGTCTCTTTGGGCCGTTGTTTGACTCGAAACGTTTATTACGGCTTCTTTCGATAAAAA
>NC_027752.1:30942080-30948681 GCF_000695525.1 Brassica oleracea var. oleracea
CGTAGCGACCGAGCCGTGTACGTGCTCGGTTGCTACGTAGCGACCGAGCTTCGGTGAGAGCTCGTCGCTATGTAGCGACCGGGCCATGTACGTGCTCGGTCACTACGTAGCGACCGAGCTTCGATGAGAGCTCAGTCGCTACATAGCGACCGAGCCGTGTACGTGCTTGGTCGCTACGTAGCGTAGCGACCGAGCACGCTGCGTAGCGACCGAGCACGCTGCGTAGCGACCGAGCACGCTGCGTAGCGACCGAGCACGCTGCGTAGCGACCGAGCACGCTGCGTAGCGACCGAGCACGCTGCGTAGCGACCGAGCACGCTGCGTAGCGACCGAGCACGCTGCGTAGCGACCGAGCACGCTGCGTAGCGACCGAGCACGCTGCGTAGCGACCGAGCACGCTGCGTAGCGACCGAGCACGCTGCGTAGCGACCGAGCACGCTGCGTAGCGACCGAGCACGCTGCGTAGCGACCGAGCACGCTGCGTAGCGACCAGCTTTTGCGCTGGTTGCTACGCGGCAACCTTTTTCGCGTCTTTCTCCGATTTTTCGTGAATGTGTTTTCTCCGCAAGATTCTTCGTAAAAATAGATCTTTTTCTAAGATTTATTTTTCGTAAAAACGTTCATGCCGATTTTTACGGACTTTCAGACATTGATTCTGTCGTGACCGATTTTGAGCCCAACATATTTCACTCTTAGAAACTCACATTTTACATAAAACTATTTTCATAGCTCTCGATTTTTATAAATCCAACTTATATGCTTTGGAATTTTCCAAACACATATCTTGCTTTTTAGCAAATGTACATATCATTACAAGATATTATTTGTACCATCAAAACCATCATTCTATATGGTTATTCTAAACCATATTGACTTTATAAACTACAATATACATGTCAGTTTTAGTCAAATTGGTCTGAAAATTTTATTTGATTTTCCACGGTCAATGTTTTTACAAGTTGTACTTAAGCATTGACGAAATAAAAAATGTTTTTATCAATATCAACAAACATTTTATTTCTTATGGCAAATGATTTATATGTGGCAGACTTCTCCCAAATTTAATTTGGGGTGTCTACTCACAAAATCCATTTCCATCAATACCACTTGATCTCTTAAAGATCAAATGTTGTTTATAATTATAACTATGGTATCACTGTACTTGAAACTTGAATTCTTTTTCTTTTCACACATTGACTTAATAATTAAATTAAGTTATTCCAAAAAAAAAAATCTGAAACAAAAATTCAAAATGTTAAGCATTCTTGGTAATTAAAGCAAATTAACACCATCAACCCAGTCAAAACAGTAACACATCTTGACCAATATTAAAAAATAAAAAACTGATTTAATAACCATTCAATCAATTAATTATTATGAAAATTAAGATTAGGCAAACCCATTCCAAAAAGTTACCAAAGACGTTTGGAAAATGGTTTCCATTGTCACCATTAAAGGTCTTGGTGATACGTTTGACCGAAAGATGAAACCTGTTCTTATGAAGCATAAAATATATCAAATTCATTAGCTCCAAAATATTAATTATTTTAATGAATCTAACAACAAAATCTCAAATAATCAAGTTTCAGAAATCAGAAGAGCTAATTTCCCAACACCAAGAATTCTCTTTTTTTTTTTTTTTGACATCGAAAACTCCATATATTTTTAAGAAACTTCAAAGAGGTTGGCTGTTTGGGCCATCCAACCTGAAAGTTGAGAGTTTACATGGGAGAACGAGAAACCTTGAGACCGGGCTCCTTTTGCAAGGAGATCAGCACGAAAGTTTCGTGAACGAGGGATAAAAACTATGGAGCAAAAAGTAAACATAGAACGAATAAGATGGTACTCATCGAATACAGCCAACAATGATGGCCATTTGTCTTCGTCGTCTTCTTCCAAGAGATTGACAAGCTGTAGGCCGGCAGTCTCGAAGGTCATAGAGCTGTGGTAAAGCTGAAAAGAGGATTTCATGGCCCACAGCAGAGTTCGAAACTCAGCGTGTAGGGGGGTTAAGACTCGGTTACTAGCAAATGAACCATAAGTCGTCATCCCATCCTCGGTCATCAGGACCATCCCTCCTCCGTAAAATGCATCGTCGTGGTGCCAGGTGGCGTCAGTCGAACATACAGTGCCAGTTCTTTGGGGTGTAGCGTCACGTTATGTGCCTCTGTCGTCTTTCTCAGCAGGCTCTTCGATTAATTGCGCGAGGCGCCAACTTTCCGCCTCTGATCTGGCGAGTTGAATCGTCTCCAGTGGGGTGGTATCCTTGCCGTTAAAGACTTTGTCGTTACGAGCTTTCCATAAGTACCATATCACCCACGGGACCATACTTAGGAGAGAATCCGGGATGCCTCTTTCTGTAGCGCGCCATAGAACGTGATTGAGGTTACTGAAGATCGAGGTACTCGGGAACAATCCCGGAGAGTGTGGCATGTTCGCCAGTGCCCAAGCTTGAACCGAGGGCGGGCATTCAAAAAATAAGTGATTGCTCGTTTCTTCGTCTGCGCCACATCTCGGGCAGCTTCGATCATTGCCACAGTGACGGTCTGAGTGTGCACTGCATACCGGGACGCAGTTGGATAGGGCTTGCCAGATAAAGTGCTTGATTTTCATGGTGGTCTTGAGCTTCCAGACTCGCGCTTGCAGACATGTAGTGCTGGGTTCCAGTACTTGATCGGGAGGCGAAGTTTCGGCAGTTTCCATGGCTAGTTCATAGCCAGATTTTACCGAGTAAATGCCCGACTTGGTGAGGTTCCAAACATATTTTAGAGTCCGGGAAGTGCGAGTCGGTCTGAGGCTTAGGATGAGGGGGACGTCGCTAGGGATCACTAGTGTATTCAAAAGTTCAAAGTTCCAATCTTTTGAAACGGGGTCTAGTAGTTCGACAATGCGGAGCGATGGGTTAAAAGATGAGCCACATAGTATGGGTGGGCGTGTCGGGCGTGATGGTAGCCATGGGTCAGCCCAAACCAGGGTGTCGTCTCCCATCCCGATCGATTTGCGAATGCCATTTTTAAGTAGGGGCAGAGCCGCCATGAGACTCCTCCAAACATAGGAGGGATTGATTGCTTTAGTAACCTCGAGCGGGTCTGAGAGGCGGTAGTATCTTCCCTTAAGAATACGTGCCAGGAGTGAGTTTGGGTAATGTATGAGTCGCCAGAGTTGCTTCGCAAGTAATGCAAGATTGAAGTTTTTAAAATCTCGAAATCCCAAGCCTCCCTTCTATTTTGGGTACATATTTTATTCCATGCTATCCATTGTAGCCCGCGATTATTATTCTTTGTACTCCACCAGAAGCGAGATATTGCACTTGTGATTTTGCGGATAATCTCTTGCGGCAGTAGGAAGCATGACATGACATATGTTGGGAGAGCTTGTGCTACTGACTTGATCAGGACCTCATTGCCTCCTTTGGATAGTAGCTTCGCGGACCATGAATTTATGCGGTTCTGTAGCCGGTCTTGAATGAAAGCGAAGACCTGCTTTTTGCTGCCGCATATTCTTTCTGGTAAACCGAGATAGACGCCCATGCCTCCTTCTCTTGTTATTCCCAGAGCTTGTTTAATCTTAGTTTTTATCTCCGGGGGCACTTTGTTGCCAAACAAAATAGAGGATTTTTCTGGATTTTTCAACATTTAGCTGTTGTCCCGAGGAGCAGCCATATGTGTTGATGATCCTCATGAGCTCCGCACATTGCGAGACTTCTGCTTTACAGAAGAAAAGACTATCATCAGCAAATGGGAGGTGGGATATTGGAGGGCTTCCTCGAGCAATTTTTAGGCTTGTGATCCTGCCTTCTCGTTCCGCACCTTGGATTTGAGAGATGAGGGCTTCCGTGAGGATAATGAAAAGGAAGGGAGACAGTGGGTCTCCTTGTCTAATGCCTCTTGACGGAGAGATGCTTCCCTTCGGCTCTCCATTA
The DNA here is from genome assembly GCF_000695525.1 of Brassica oleracea var. oleracea. Classification (NCBI taxonomy): domain Eukaryota; kingdom Viridiplantae; phylum Streptophyta; class Magnoliopsida; order Brassicales; family Brassicaceae; genus Brassica; species Brassica oleracea. The sequence continues at coordinate 30,946,003 of NC_027752.1, forward strand.
AGGAGGACTTGGTAAGACACAGAGGATATACACGTTTTAATCCAGGATACCCATTTCTCCGCAAAGCCTAGCTTGAGTAGGAGTGATTCTAAAAAGGACCATTCAACTCTGTCGAAAGCTTTGCTCATGTCTGTTTTGATGGCCAAGAACTTAGCCTTGCAGCTTAGGTTTGTTCTCAAGGCGTGGAAGACTTCATGGGCAACCAGAATGTTGTCCGTAATCAAGCGTCTAGCCATAAAGGCTGATTGCGTCTCAGAGATCAGGCTGGGAAGGCAGCGCTTTAGCCGTTTACTCATAATCTTGGAGATAATTTTATAGCTTACGTTGCACAGGCTGATGGGGCGGAATTCGGTCATCGCGCTAGGGCGATCCGTTTTCGGTATGTGGCATATATTAGTCTGGCTCAAGCAGGGGTCCAGGACATTTGTGTGAAGAAATCTTTGACCGTTTGCTGCAAAGCCTCTGCTGTGATACCCCATTTGAGACTAAGGATCGCTTCCTGACTGAAATTATCGTCCACTTGAGCCTGCTCAAGCTGCGTGTTGATCTCTTCTATTTTTTTTGCTGCATTAGAAGGGTTGGCGCGTTTCCATCGGGAGATGAACTTTCGGCAGCTCGCGATTCTTTCATGTAGGTCCTCCTTGCAGAAGAGTACGGGTTTGTTCCATCCATGGAGGATTTGGTCTCGAAAACCACCCTTTCCTAGCCATCTCTTGTCGAACCTGAAAGACCTCTTGCCCCTGTTTCTGACCGATAGGAAACGAGTGATTATAGGCCTATGGTCACTACCCCAAGGCCTTATGTACTCCACATTTGTGTGGGAGAAGCAGTGATGCCAGTCCTCATTTCCCACTGCATGATCAAGCTTACATTGAACTTTGCCCGATGATCTATTGACGACCCATGAGAGGGGGTTCCCTTTGTAAGGGAATTTGATCATTCCGCAGTTTGCTAGCATAGTTCGAAATGGGAGAAAAGAAGAGTCTGTACGTTTTCGGCCACCTTTCTTTTCCAGGGTGCTAGTAATCTCATTAAAGTCTCTGACCATCAGCCATGGTCCAGCCCTTGTAAGACTCATATGAGTGAGACGTTTCGAAACATTTTCTCGGTACTCAACGACCGGATCACCATATACAAACGTGATGAAGACCTTGTGAACTTCTATGGTTGTCTCAATATCGATCATTCCATTATTGGAATATAGAATAGTAACATCAAAAGAATCCAAATAAAAAAGAGCTAGTCCACCGCTTCTTCCCTCGGGTTCCACGGTGAACAATTTATTATAACCAAATTCAAACTGAAAATCTTGAAGAAAATAATGATTGTTTTTTGTTTCAGAAAAAAACAGAAAAGAAGAAAGAAAACAACGATGCAGCTCCCGGAGATGTTGCTTTGTCAGATAGGCTCCGGCACCCTGACAGTTCCAAGCTATTGCATTCATATCTTCTTACTGGGTGGTTTCTGGGACACAACCTGAAAGAGACACAGATTTTTTGCTTAAAGCAGAGGGAAACACCTCAGTACGAGGGACCTTGTACTGAGAAGACGTTATATGTTTACCCGGGGCTGTCTTTTTCATTGGAGATGCTTTGGCCAGAGAATGTTGCATCTGGAGTTTCTTTGAAGCATTTTATCCCTTTACTGGGGATCATGGGGCCTTTTTCTTGAGTAGTACTTTTGGGACGTTTGGGGCTGGTTGAGTCTTTGATTTTAGTGCAGGAGGTTTGTCATGTATAGACGCCATGTTTGCTCCGGGGTGGGTATTTTTCTCTGCATCAAGTTCAGGAGAATCTCCAAGCAGATCATCAATATCAATATCAATCATATTATCAATATCTGCCATATTCTCTTCCATTTCAAGACGTTCTGTTTCTAGGACCAAATTATCAACCTCCGCATTTTCTAGCTCAGTTGAAGGGGCATCTACATCCTGATCTAAGTGTTCACCTAGTTCAAGGGATTTGTCATTGTGATCCAGAGACGGGAGTTGGTACCTTTGGTCCGGGCGCGAGCGTTGCTGAGAAGGTTCAGAAAGGTTTCTCCGTGATGGTGAGGGCAGCGTTTCGCTGCGCCATGGAGCTAGTGCGCATTGTAGAAGCTCCTAGTGTAGCCGGTGTTGGACCCAATTTTGGTCAATACCATAATGGGCCGCGATCAAAGGCACGGGCCTTAAAGGGCCTGAGCGCGTAGCAAGAATACGAGCTTGAGAAGGAGTCGCCGAGGTGGCAGAGATCGTGCAACAAGAAGCTGAGATCGCGGAGCTACCACATAGATCTCGAAGTCGACTTACTATAAAGGAAGAGGAGTGAAAACAGAGGAGGACACGTTGAAAACCCTAGAGAGAGCTACACACTTACATCGATCTTGTTGTCTTCCCACTTTTAGATTCTTTCTTTACCGATCTCGTTTGTATCACTCGATCTAGTTCAATTCATTGTATTCGATCTTATTCATCAATAAAATCCATTTTCACCTACTGAAAACTATTTAACATCGTTGTGTTCTAAAGATATTGTTGCCTACATCATTTGTCTTCCCTAGATCAAACCCCGATCACTATCAAATTCTTAGTGTAGATTTTAGGTTCTACATTTTGGCGCCGACTGTGGGGAAGATAAACGAAAAACATCTTTGCTAAGAAACCGATCTAAGTTTCCTAAGCGCGACTATGGATTC
>NC_027752.1:30951491-30958017 GCF_000695525.1 Brassica oleracea var. oleracea
GTTGTCTTCCCACTTTTAGATTCTTTCTTTACCGATCTCGTTTGTATCACTCGATCTAGTTCAATTCATTGTATTCGATCTTATTCATCAATAAAATCCATTTTCACCTACTGAAAACTATTTAACATCGTTGTGTTCTAAAGATATTGTTGCCTACATCATTTGTCTTCCCTAGATCAAACCCCGATCACTATCAAATTCTTAGTGTAGATTTTAGGTTCTACATTTTGGCGCCGACTGTGGGGAAGATAAACGAAAAACATCTTTGCTAAGAAACCAATCTAAGTTTCCTAAGCGCAACTATGGATCCCAGCCAAGCCATCGGAACCACACCCTCGAGAGTCAACGACGTCGATCCTACGGGATCTGACTCAGGACCAAAACAGTACCATCTGGGAGAACGGGAGCCAGCGGTGCAACCGAAACGACCCATGCACAACGAATTCCTTCGATCGTGACTTTGAATCAAGATCGGTCCCCTTCGATCGACCAGACTTCAATCCCAGAACGAGTCGGAGCACGAGTCTGGAACCTCCCCGGGGACAGGCAATCCGCCGACGATCCGACCCAATCTCAATCTAGACCAATTTCACTGACTCCTCTAGCCCAGACTCGAGGAGAGCTGACCGAAATTTTGGTAATGGTCTCGACTCTCATCGATGAAATTCGCAGTCAAAAGATTGCGAATCAAACCATCGCTAATCGATTAGAGCAAGCTGAGAAGGAGCTCGCAGATCATCGAGCCGCAAATGATCGAGAAAGGAATCAAACGTCCCTCGATCCATTAATGAGTACATCGAACCCCCAAAATGCCGGTCTGTTCGAAACTTCGGAGATCCCAAGCGCTCGATCTGGACCCTACACGGGAGAAAACTCACAACGACCACCGCCGCAGGGCATGACCCACCAAAGCTTAAGCTACAGTGGATTAGACGAAATTGACACGGGGATCCAACGCCCACGAAGCACTCCAATCCAATTCCAGAACCGATCGACTGAAAGGCACGGGGAACCAAGAACTCGGATCCCACCACCAAACCCTTCGATCCCCGAAAATCGAACTCCATCCGCGGCGAGGACACTCCATCAAGCGAGATTTGATAACCTAACAGAACAAGCTCGGAGGCACGATCTTCACGGCCACTTCAACATCGACCCCCCAAAGGGAAGATTTAGGGATCCCGAGCAAAACCGGAGCATTTCAGAATTACATCGAAAGAAATGATGCCGAGCTCAAAAGGATACATGCGATCATGCATATGGCGACGAGCTCTGCCCCATATATCGATATGGTCATCGAAGAAACAAGAAGGACTCCGTTTACAAACAGAATTGCCAGCGTAAGACTGCATCACATTGGGAACGGAAATTCTCCGAATATGCCGGGAACACAGACCCGAAAGCCCATGTGCGAGCCTTCCGTCTAGCGATATCAAGAGCACACCTCACCGACGATGAAAAAGAGGCCGGATACTGCCGTTTCTTCGCCGAGAACCTCACTCGAGCCGCCCTAGAATGGTTCGCTGGACTAGAAGAAAATTCTATCGACAACTTTACCCAGTTGGTGTCTACGTTCCTAAAACAGTATTTAGTCTTCATAGAGACAAGAGTTACCGAGGCAGATCTTTGGAATCTCAAACAAGCACCTTTCGAACCACTAAGAGCGTACATAAACAATTTCCGTGAGATCAAGGCCAAGATTTCTCACCCGAACGAGGTCGTCGCCCTAGCGGCATTGAAGAATGGCGTCTGGTTCTCGTCCAAATTTAGAGAAGAACTGGCGGTTCGAACACCTGTTTCATTGGACGACGCCCTACACTGCGCCTCTTACTTCGCCACCCATGACGAGGAGATCGCAGCGTTAAAGGAACAGTATAGCGCGAACAAGAATAACGTGACCAAAAAGCCTACTGCTCTTAAAGAACCAACCACCAAAGGGCAGCAATCTTATGCAATAAATAATTCGCCGCAAAAGTCTTCAACATACGATCTCAGCAAGTACTGCGCCATCCATGATCGCAAGGGCCACGCGACCGAAGAATGCCGAGCCGCACTTCGCAGTCAAAACGAAAGCAAGAAAACCACTGAGGAAAACAGAGAGGAAGAAGAAGAACCAAATGACTCCAAAACCTAACCGAAAATCCAAAGTCTCGACAAACAAAAGAGGCAGGGAAATCGAACAGGAATCACCGAGCTCTCCACTCCCAGCTCCTAAGAAAAGAGTCGACATGATTTCATGGAGACCAAGTAACAACGCAACCAACGAAACTAAGAGTCAAACCAAGGGGAAAATTCGCTTCGAGATCTCAGTAGCGATCCGCACATTGGAAAATCCCGACGAAGCCACTCCCCCTACCAGTGTCACTCAGTACAACCCAAACACAAAGCCTCCTTTCGTTAAAATCTACAACTTCAAGCGAAAGAATAAAATGACCAAGATTCGCGAGCTGCTGGAGAAATTGATTCAGAAAAAAGACAGAATGCAGACTCTCAATCGCAATCTGTCTGGGGTAGAGACACTACCGACCAGCACTGACTAAGAGGTGGAATTTTCCGGCCCACAACATGGATAAAAAACGGATCAACTTCATTTATGGAGGCACTAAGTTCTACAATTCGGTCAACTCAATCAAAGCATACCAGCGGAGAGGCGAAAACAACGTAGGAATTATAGAGCCCCTATCGGGTCCCGATCAAGAAATCACCTTCAACGAAAACGAAACCACAGACCTCGATAAACCACACGACGACGCTCTCGTGATACGAATCGACGTCGGTGGCTGCGAACTATCCCGAGTAATGATCGACACCGGAAGTTCGGCCGATGTCATCTTCTACGATGCGTTTAAAAGAATGGGATTCACTAAAGCACTCCTAAAGCAAGAGCGAACTCCCCTCATCGGCTTCGCAGGAGAGACCACCTATTCTCTCGGATCAATCGAGCTCGCGGTAACCGCTGGAGAAATCAGAAAAATCGTAGAATTCATCTAGACCGTCCAGCCCCATTCAACGCAATCCTTGGGAGACCTTGGCTATACAACATGAAGGCAGTCCCCTCGACATATCACCAATGCATGAAATTTCCAACCCCGAAAGGAGTCGAAACTTTCAGAGGAAGCCAGAAGAGCTCCAGGACATGCTACCTCGCGAGCTTTAAGGACATCGGGCAACACCCTTAATCAGGCAGCCAAAATTAACGACAGACATACCTACGTATACGAACAATCGAACAACAGACCATATCCCTGGGAAAATAATCGAACTACGTTATGACTTGATCCCTCGACGAGGGTAAGTAGGCAACTCACGACACGAGTCCAGTCACCTTCCACCTACAGAACTCAAAGTGGGCATATCGCAACACCCGAGGAACAATAGCACGAAAATATCAAAAACTGCCTTCTTTTCACAAATATGTAACGAAACAGAATCTGACATCTTAATAAATATAGTTCTTAGACATTCGAACAAATCAGACTTCTCATGTCAGAAAATCGCATAACTGCGATAGTTGACCAAAAACCAAGACCCTGATCAAGTCCTCAGTCGCGGCCAACTCCGCCAACAAGCGCGACAAAACTAGCAAACAAAATCTTTTGTTACATCGAATCTGTCGATAAAAGTATCTACAACAAATCGACACATGGCCCCAAAAGATCGGTCTCGCATAAAACATAAAAATGGCAACAAATAAATCGGGACCCACGATCCCTTCTTTATTAAATAAAAATAATAATAAAGCAACAAAAAGTGGAGGGAAAAACAAAGAAAGTCCCAAAAGCTATTCTTCGATGCTGAATTCACCATCCTTAAAGCGATCACCCGAGCACTTCGCCACGTCGTCCACCGCGGAAGGAACCTTAGCAAAGAAATCCTCTAGCAGATCCTCTGAATTCTGAGGCAGGTCGAGCTTCCCAACGGAGAAATCCGAAGTCGCCATCACATCGACCTCGGACCCAAGCTCAACCTCCTTCGCTCGAAGCTGCAACAACTCATCCGAAGCCAGGAGATTGTTGTTCATGATCTCCTTCAAAAGATCTATATTTGCCACGACTTCCCGAAGACGAGCCTCACAATCAGTTGCAGCCTTCTTCTTTTACCATTTCTCCTTCAGGGAGACCAACACATCCAGATAGCTATCCACCATAGTCTTTTTGGCGTCATAAGTCGCGCGGCGAAGGTCGTCAGAGAACTTATTGGCAGAAGATTCAACCTTCGCTTCCAAGAAGGAAACTGGCTCAAGGGCGGACTTCCTTTCGTTGCTCACAACTCGCAGACGAGCTTCGAGCGAAGCAGCCTGATTCCCCCCCTTTTCAGCGGCAGCCAGTTGAGCAGCATTGGCACGCTCCCGGTCTTGAGCCATCTTTAGACCGAGCTTTAGCTCGCCAACGACCTTCTATATTTCATAAAGTTCATCAGAACGCGGAACATCCTGCATGCGTTTTTCTAAAGTCGCCGCAAACTCGTTGCTAGCCTCCATAGCTTGAAACATGGCAAATCAGTATAGACAAAACGAACCAAAGATTCAACAAGGATCAAATTTCAAAAGGAACGACCTTGGCATGGGCCACAACCATCTTTAAGTAAGCCTCGCGCTCCATCATATTACGCAGAGAGGGAAGCGGACATCCAGCAGGTTTGAGTGCCTCACTAAATGAGCAGCACTATCTGGATCTTCCGTAATAGGACAATCCTTGGAATGCGAGAACTGCCAATGAATTGGCTTAGCAACAGCCGCTTCACCCTGGACACCAAGACGATGGTCTGAACCATTCGTTTTAGCCTTCTTTGGAGGACGATCACGCCCCTCCGAACCCGTTGGGCTACTCGACTTAACACGAGCAACAGATTTTTCACCCTCGGGATCTTTGGCCCCTTGGGTTGAAGGCGCGGAAGTCGGGTCTCCTCACGAAGAACTTCTGTGAGCGTATCACTCACATCTCCGGATCGAATACGTTCCGCATTGGCACTGCCAGTTCGAGTTCGTACCCTATCGGAATAGCGAGAGTTGGATCTTCTCGAAGTCATGTTCCTTTAGCAAGCAAAAACAAAACTAAATGACATACTATGATGAATCCTAGAGCAAAGCCAAAGCTTTATAAGGATCAGAACCTCGCCATATCTCAACAACCCGAACAAAAAGAATCTCGAAAGCTAAGGAAACAGGGATATTCCGAAATATTATGCTTATCCATTAAAAGATATCCAAGGTATCAAGATCAAAAATCGTCAAAAACAAAAAGATTTAGCTTCCTAAGGAGAGAAAAAACTAGAGACATGAACATCGTCTTAAAACGCCCAGACTTGATCCACCGAATCATCTGAGACTTGAGGAAGATCGAGCTTGGAGATCGACCAATCCGGCACGGTGATACCACTCAAATTACCCAAAGGAGTGAATTACTCTCTCAAATAAGAGGTTCAGTTGCAATGCTTAGGGATCGAATGAACAAGGAGCTAGGGAACCTATTAAATCTAGTCAAATTATAATTCTAAGTGTTTGTTGTTTTATGGTTTAAAAGTAAATAGCAATCCTAATTGAGCAAGTCTATTGCTCGACTAACAAGATGATTGGGGGTGTAACTTATTGGAAGATATTAGATGCATGGTTTCTATTCAGGTGTTGGAGATTATAATCCTATAGATAACTAACAGTTGCATGCATGATATATTAGAGCTCAACTCCTTAAACACAGTGATCAGCGATGGAAATGTTTCACTGGTTAACTAACTAGATCTTGGATCTCAACTGTCGTCTTTTGATCACAAGAAAGTGTCGATCGATGATCCTATAGGGATATCGATCGATACACCTTTCGCAATATCGATCGATGCTTCTAGCTTAGCACTAGGCATAGGTTGATAATGCTCACTAGTCTCCTAGATCAGCGGTTAGCAGCATCTCTCTAGCAGTCCTAGCATGACATATTAGATTCAGGACAGGATGGTCAAGGATGCTTGACTCATGCTAATTCCTAGGTTCATGTTCTAGTTAGCAAGACTAAAACAAGCATTAATGAACAATCAATCAATGAATAAGTAATAATTAAGTAATAAATTTTGGATTTAAAAAAAATAAAATAATAACTAACTACTCTAGGGTCGAAATAGAGAGAGAAAATGTGATAAATGAATCTACACAAGGCGTTACCTTCCAGACTTGTCTGAAGAATCCGATCTCATGTATATCAAGCCCTAAAACAAGCGATTATGTCAGGTTTAGTATTGGATGTCAGCTTTGATTCCTTCAAACAATCAAGGCAAGTGTGTATAGTTGACAGGTTGATCCACTTTAGCATCTTTAGTACTATCCGCAATCAGTAAATCTAGAATGGTGCTAAAGAGTGGTTAGACATTCATAGTCCCTTTCACATAGCTAATCATAATTTATTAAAAATCTTTTTATAAGAATCATAATAAATTATATCAGTAAACCTCCCCCCAGACTTAAATTACACTGTCCCAGTGTAACACAGTCGGAGTTATGGTGGAAACTAAATCATAAGTACTCAATGTAACAAGTTAG
>NC_027752.1:30958332-30961568 GCF_000695525.1 Brassica oleracea var. oleracea
TGGTGTAGACGTGGTATCGATCGATGCTGGTGCCTTACTGTTGATCTATTTGAAGCGTTCTCTGTCGATCGATGCTGATATCTGGTGTTGATATGTGAATTGCCTCTGAATGGCTTTGACTTCCTTCTGTAACCACTCTGTATGGCTATACAGTCCACTGAGTCTGACGTCGAATGGAAAGTAGATGTCATCACACCACTTCTCAAACCGGTCCTCCATGGTGTCTATAGCTGTGTAAAGCTTTGATGTGATTGTGTAGGGAAGATGTTTTGTAGGTTTCTTGACGTCGAGCGATGCCCAGCGGAACCTATCGATCGATGTCGAACATTCTTCCTTAAAATCATGTTGATCATTAAGCGTGCCAATGTCCCTCTTGACATTCATCATCTGTGTAGAGAAGGTGTCCAAGTACCGCATTATAGGTGAGGTGAAACGGTCGTGCATATCCTCGTATGTTTGTAACCTATCTTCCTTGGCTGCGAACTTGCTGTCGATCGATGTGATGGTGTAGATATCAATCGATGTGGCTGGTTGTTGGTCCTTCTTGCGAACGGTGTCCAAATCTTGCTGTAGCAGATCAATTCTCGTGCTTAACCAGTCCACGTTGTTGTTGAGAGGGTTCTATACGTCGTTAATCTTTGTGCTGATGTATGCGATCTCCCATTCATCCTTTTTCTCTGCCAAACTTTCCGGTTCTGCAAGAATCTGGGATGTCTGTGGCCTGACGTCGATCGATGTTGCGTTGTTGGCGTCGATCGATGGTGATGTCGTAGCTTCTTTCTCAAGAATGTGCTGCATACTCTCAATCTTTGTCCTCATCTCTGCCATACCATTGTAACCTCTGTCCAGAGGTTGATAAGTGTCATCTACCAATGTCTTGAGTTCATCTCCTAGTTTTTCCTAAGCTCCACAAATACTAGTCACCATCTCCTTAATCTCATCCTTGGTGTAGATCTCTGGTGCCAGTTTTGTAGGTGTGAAAGAAGTGGCATGTTCTGGAAGACATAAGTGACTCTCTTCAAATAGGGATGCTCTCTCCAGAATTTTCCTGATGTTGTCCTTGGTAACATGGATCATCTCACCAGCTACGCTCCTTGCATATCCAAACTCATCTCTGAAGACACCATATTCGTCCTTCTGGATGGCTCCATAGATGTCATAAGCGTGACGTCTACATTCGTAACGTCTGTCGATCGATGGTGAAGGTGCCCCGTCGAACAATGTAAGAGCATCCTTGTCGATTGATGTTTGGCCTACTGGTTGGCACGATTTGTGTGAACCAATTTCTGTTGTGTCGGCCCTTGGATGTTCGTCTGGAACAGCTGGGATGTTGTCTGGAATGCTGCGTTGCTGCAAAAAAAGTTGTCTGGTCCATTGGCCAACTGAAGAATATCTGCTATGTCCTCCCTGGATACTTGTAGAATACTCCCATCCATAGCTCTTGCATGGCCATCTGGGTCTCTGAAAATACCAAATTCATCAGGAGTTAGAAAACCGTAACCAATACTCATATTCTTCTTAGTAAATAAAGAAAGTTTAGGTTTAGAATGAGAATCGATCGATGTTTATACTGGAGTATCGATCGATGGTAGACGTTTGACTGCTGAATTAGGGCTTTTGGATCGAATGCTCTTCCTTGATGTTCCTTCTGTTTTGTTTGTTGGAGCATTCATCTTTTCTGCTATGGTGTCGTGAGAAGTAATCTGGGGTGCAAAACTTCTTATATAGTTATTGGTAAACCTACTTGGAATTGGAAAATTTCCTTTTTCCTTTTCAAAGGCGGCGGCTCTAATATCAATCGATGTACCTGGTGTGGTATCGATCAATGCATAAGATCATTTTGCTGGATGAGGGTGGGTATCGACCGATGCTGAGTAGGCTTTGTCGATCGATGGTGGAGACGTGTTGTTGAAGGAATGTCTTGAATATCGTTCATCCTACATAGCAATCTCTATAGCTATTTCCTTTTCGTAATCCTCATCATACTCCTCAGTAGGATCCTCATTGGATGAAGGAATTACAGTCTCTACTGCAAAACTTTCATGGAATCCACGGTCTACCCAACTGCCTATGGAATAGTCATCACGTCTTTTTTTGTTGGGTTGTCGAAAGGCAAAATCTAGATAAAACTGATCTGGTAATGTGAAGTGGTCTACCGGATGCATCCCGTCGAGCGACGTGGGATAGTGTTCATCTGTCGTCGGGGACTCATTGGAATCGATCGATGACGCAGTGTGAGTGTCAATCGATTCCGAGTACTCTGTTTCGTACTCTGCTCCACAATGGCATGATGCAATGTAGCCAAGATCATTTCCAAGCTCCACGAGGTTGACCTGTTGTCTCACAACTCGAACTAGGTCATAGTGGACGTCTGGATTTATCAGTGTCAGACACAATATGTTGGTGTTCATGTCACATACAGCTCCTACTAAAGCCAGGAAAGCTCTTCCAAGCAGAAGTGAAGAGTTCCAGTTAAGCTTGATGTCCAGGACATGAAAATCTACTGGGACAAGGGCATTACCAATTTGTACCTCAAGGTCTCTTATGATGCCTCCTGAGCTTCTTTCTGAAAGGTCCACGAAGGTGAAACATTCTGATGAAGGCTCTATTTTCAGACCCAGCTGGTCTGCCATAACCTTATGTAGTATGCTGACTGATGCTCCTATGTCACAAAGTGCATTAGGAAATTCAATACCCTTCACTCACTCGGTCGCACGTTCGGTCGCTACGTAGCGACCGAGCTCTTCCGAAACGACGATACGACACGAATCCATGCATTCTCGTCTACCCTTCGATGTTGTCTCCCGAAGACCGTAGCGAACCCATTTCATGTTTTCTCCCATTCGAAGTCATCAATCAAACTTTACGATAAAAACCGTGGAAAATTCGTTTTTATCGAAAGAAGCCGTAATAAACGCTTCAAGTCGAATGACAGCCCAAAGGGACCTAAGGCATGACTCGAAGCCCACCTTACGATTTCTTAACCAGCAGCCCGTAAACCGTGGGACGGTTTACGCTTGGTTTGCAAAAAAAGATAAATGTCAAGTTTCCACAGAAAGGGGTACGTAGGCAACCTTTCATAAGGTTCAGTCCGAAATCAATCAAAAACCTTTTCTGTATTTTCTTCGTCTTTTGTTATCGAGCTGCGAGTCAACTAGGTTTGAGCTTTTAGGCCGCTAGAACTAGGTAACTCGCTGACAGCCTTTGTGGCCAAAGCTTTTATGATCTCTTGTAAT
>NC_027752.1:30962089-30962898 GCF_000695525.1 Brassica oleracea var. oleracea
AACCGAGCACGCACACAGCTCGGTCGCTACGTAGCGACCGAGCACGCACACAGCTCGGTCGCTACGTAGCGACCGAGCACGCACACAGCTCGGTCGCTACGTAGCGACCGAGCACGCACACAGCTCGGTCGCTACGTAGCGACCGAGCACGCACACAGCTCGGTCGCTACGTAGCGACCGAGCACGCACACAGCTCGGTCGCTACGTAGCGACCGAGCACGCACACAGCTCGGTCGCTACGTAGCGACCGAGCACGCACACAGCTCGGTCGCTACGTAGCGACCGAGCACGCACACAGCTCGGTCGCTACGTAGCGACCGGGCACGCACACTGCTCGGTCGCTACGTAGCGACCGGGCACGTACACGGCTCGGTCGTTACGAAGCGACCGAGCTCAAGCCCACTCTCCACTCGCTACATAGCGACCTGTCAGGCCTAAAAAGGTCCTCCTTTGCGTTCTCTTTTGAATCCTCATCGAAACGCTTTTCGTTTCGTCTCAGTCGGAGTTTCCGTTGAGATTTTACGACGAAAACAAGTAGGACTCTTCTTGGCTTGCTTGCACTCGCTACATTGAGACCTGCCAGGCCTCAGAAAAGTCGTCCTTTGCGTTCTCTTTTGAATCCTCATCGAAACGCTTTTCGTTTCGTCTCAGTCGGAGTTTCCGTTGAGATTTTACGTCGAAAACAAGTTGGACTCTTCTTGGCTTACTTATACTCGCTACTTAGCGACCTGTCAGACCTCCAGCTCACTACATAGCGACCTATCAGGCCTCAAAAAGCTCCTCCTTTGTGTTCTCTTTTGAATCCCGAT
>NC_027752.1:30962983-30963157 GCF_000695525.1 Brassica oleracea var. oleracea
CTCCTACTCGCCCTTACCTCCATCTTTGTGTTCTCCTTCAAATCTCGATCGAAACGTCTCTTGTTTCGTCTCGATTACCATTGAAACTTTACGATAAAAAAAAAACTTATATAAGAAAATTTATAATTAGTTTCAAAATTTTATGTATTTTTATTTTTGTATCATTTATAATAT
>NC_027752.1:30963230-30964477 GCF_000695525.1 Brassica oleracea var. oleracea
GCAAGCAAAACTGAGAAGAGACAAAACTGCATCTTCGAGAGAACTAAGGTATTTGCAACCTGAAATTTTTGAAATCAGACTTGGAGTTTTCGTAGGAAATTACTAAGAAATAAAACGCCTTTGAGACTGCCACTGAACTTTAGGGAACGTAAAACCTAGGTGGATAGTCTAGCGAACTAAGTCTTAGGTGATTTTTTCCTGTCTCGATATATTGTCCAATAAGTGTTCGTCCAGATCTTGCAAACCGATCTAAACTCTCCGAAAATCAAGAAACGATCGCCACGCATATCAAGTTAGCTTCCTAAGGAGAGAAAAAACTAGAGACATGAACATCGTCTTAAAACAGATTTGTTTCTGGCAATTATCTCGGAACCGACATATTCCAAGTCTTCAACCTGGAAACAACCAAATCACAGTCCAAGCGTCGTCTTCAAACCGCCTCGGACTATCGATCATTCTATTCCTCGAGAAAAAAGGAACGGAGTAGGTGCATATACTATACTCGTATACTCCCATACTTCAAAAAGCTCACTGGCATCCGCTCTCATTCCGTTTGGTCACATCCAAGCAGGAAATCACCCTGCAACTAACTCCGCACGGGCTCTGTATCGAGCTTCTTAGGCTTTATCTCCCTCGGAAACAAAGGAAACAACTTCCATACGAATAAAGGAAACATTATACGAAACTTTCATCGTATAAATTAACCCTAAAGTGGAAAAACGTTTTCTACCACCATGGGCATACTCGGCCTATCAATCTCGATAAACGCCATTCGTCACTCGCCCATTCTTCATGCAAAGCTAAAACAATTGAGCGACCACCGCTCCAATAACTTGACGGCGGTAATTCGGAATTTGTCTTGAAACGCCAAGTAACGATTACACAAACAATTATCGTACCACCCAAAAATGGGAATCACAAGGTAAATTCAGGTAAATTCGTCATAGCAAAACTCAGTCCTAACAACCAAACAGTTAACGGAAAGGTTCCACTTGTCACAAATCGACCAAGTTCCATATACTACGATTCACTTTAAGCCCTCTGTGTTTTACTCGTAAAATGCGACATGTAAGGAATACTCGTAAAATGCGGCATGTAAGGAAAACTCGTAAGAGAGCTCCTATAGCTATACAGAACATCCTCAAATAGACACGAAAGAAATCTCGGAAGGCCAACACCACACAAAGCACGGTATAGGAGGATGCCTCTTTCCGGGGACAAATTTACGCGACCCCTTGGTCCTAACT
>NC_027752.1:30964631-30965844 GCF_000695525.1 Brassica oleracea var. oleracea
CGAAACGCGGCATACGAAAGAATAACAAATCTTCAGCATCGCGAGACGTCGCAGACGCCTGAAGATTCGTTCTTCGACGAAATTTCCTTCCTCAATAAAAACACTTTCTTGGAAGACCAGACAGTCATACTCACTAACATCTTCTCAAAACATATCATTCGCGAAGACTCGAAAAGGTAATTTTAACCATTAAGTTTGTTGTTGATCACAACAATCTCTTAACGTCCTAAATAAACTTAGCCATCTCGTAGAGATGACTCTCGTACATCCGACACATGGATAATAGCGCTATAAAAGAAACCCAAAATTTTTGGTCAGCACTTCCACGAGACTTAAAAATTGTCCTTGGAGAGATGCTCAGTTCCAACCATACAAGTCGTATAAGCCAAGAACCTATCGCGGACTTTAAATCGGTATCGAATCAGGATGAAACTGAAACGGGATACGTAAGTCGAATTAGTCATCGCACCATCAAAAACCAGGAGTAAACCTAGGTCTTGCCCTAAACCCAGCGCACTGGTCACCAACATCTCTAGGCATAGTATCAAAAACCTTGATACGAGATCCCAAAATTTATCTCTTTGCCAATATTCGAGCGTCTTCAAAAATCCCGCAAGTTTATACACTGCGGAAAACTCTCGAAACAGATAACGGATATAGCAGTTCACACAGAGTTAGATTACGAGATGACAACTCGTAGTCTTCCTTCTACACCCATATAAAATGCCATCTAAAATGCCATCGGCAGCAACACGCCTGATAACTTCTACATAAAAACCAGACCGTAAAGGTCTCGCTGGAAAACTAGTCATACAAACCTTAACTCCAAGACAAACTACGAAAGGCTTGATCCCTTCGAGCCAAGCTCGGTCGCTACGTAGCGCTCAAGCCAAGCTCGGTCGCTATGCAGCGACCGAGCGTGCGTTCCGTTCGGTCGCTACGTAGCGACCGAGCTCTCAGCAGCCCGTAAACCGTGGGATGGTTTACGCTTGGTTCCCAAGGAAAGATAAATGTCAATTTTCCGCAGATAAATACGAAATTTTGAAGATAATTACAAAGATCGGGAAAAATGGAATATCTCTATTTTTAGGCTATGACGGCTTAAGGGCAGAAAGAGAAAAGCGTAAACCGACCTAGGAGCGAGTATATAAGGAGTCCTAGGCGAGAGGCATGAGGGACAACTTTTTAGACTCAGAACTCTCGGCACTTAGAA
>NC_027752.1:30965900-30967219 GCF_000695525.1 Brassica oleracea var. oleracea
TTCGGCTTGATCCTCGAAAGGGGTACGTAGGCAGCCTTTCATAAGGTTCAGTCTGAAATCAATTCAAAACCTTTTCTGCATTTTCTTCGTCTTTTGTTATCGATCTGCGAGTCAACTAGGTTTGAGATTTTAGACCGCTAGAACTAGGTAACTCGCTGACAGCCTTTGCGGCCAAAGCTTTTATGATCTCTTGTAATGATCGCAACGCTCTCACGTGGACTCGAAATAAAATCTACTGTTTTCTCTAAACTCGTTTGTTATCTTTTCATGATTTCCGCATATATTTGGTCACTTGCCGTTGGCTCTCGCAGAGATCCGGGACCTCTGGAAAATTAGAGTTTTCCTAGTTTCCTAATTTAAACGTAAATCGATAGTGCGAATTTTGGTTCCCACATGTTGCCTCATCATCTTTCATAGGCTCTGGTGTAGTGTCTGAAAGGTTGGTTGTAGGTTCTGGTGGGTTTGCTAAAGGTTTAGGTGGTGGTCTGAGTGCGTTGATTCGGTCACTATCAATAGATGGTAATCGCACTCGGTAGGTGAGAGGTGCCCGTCGATCGATGAGAGGTGTGGGGGGTCGATCGATATCAGTCTCTCTCTGTCGGTCAACTGCTGGCTCATGCCGTCGATCGATTTTGACGTAGAAAGGGTAGGGTGGGTGAGGATGTTTTTCTACGAATTCCTCATGAGTCATGATCCGAACTGCACTACACTCTGCAGTCGATTTAGCAGATGACGTCGATCGATGGTTAGAGTAATCCGTCGATCGATCTTCGTCATGGTCTGTCGAGCGATGTGCATCCATTGACATCGGTTGACACCATAGAGATCCGCCGAAACTCATGGAGCTTTCAACTTCGAAGTCTCCTTCTCCAAGCTTCTCATGCTTCACCACTTGCCAGTACTCATCGTCTATGATGGCATTTACGTGGTGTTTTGCTTTCTCAACTCCTGCCTCTCTAGCCAAGGCTTCTTGCCTCTTTTAAGTGGCTCATGTCTGAACCACTTGCATTTCAAGCTTCCTCACCTGAGTCCCTAAGGTCTCAATTCTCGTGTTCAGACTGTTGTAGGCGGAATCTATCTTCCCATTGAAGTCCATAGTGAGTTGTTGATGTCCTTCCAAAACTCTGTCAAGCATTGCTTCAATCTTGCTTTCCTGAGTCTGCGGTGGTGGATTCTGGTAAAATGAGTTTCCATAGCATCTGCTGTTGTTGCTGAAAGGTTTCTGGAACTGTGAACTCTGGTTACTCCTCTGACCTTTGCCATAGAAGTTTATGTTTCCACCCTGGTTTCCAGACCTCTGGAATCCAGTACCTCCAATG
>NC_027752.1:30967309-30967831 GCF_000695525.1 Brassica oleracea var. oleracea
AGAAGCTCATGAACTACATCTAACTTTGCTCTAACTTCGTCCATCTGCTCTTTCCCTAGGGATGCAACAGACTTCTTCCTCTCAAAGTCAGTGTTCTTGCTGCTGCTGGTGTTTGCTAGATTTTCTATCAGTCTCAAAGCTTTCACCGGATTCCGGGTGTTGAAGTTTCCCTCGCTAGATGTATCAAGAGCCATCTGATACCTCAAGGCAATACCTCTGAAGAAAGTGCTCAGCAGTTGCACTTCGTTGAATCCGTGGTGTGGACAGTCTCGCTGGAAGAACTTGAATCTGATCCACGCATCTTTGAAAGACTCTCCAGTCTCCTGCGCGAATGTAGCAATTTTGCTCCTCAAGTCTTCAGCGCGTGCCTGTCATCGAAGAAGTTTCGCAAGAAAGCATTCGTGATGTCAGCCCAGGATGTTAGAGATCCTGTGGGTAGCTGCTTAAGCCAGTGCATCGCTTCTCTAGTCAGAGAATACTTGAAGAGCTTGCACAATAGGTAGTCCTCAGGGACTCCATCCA
>NC_027752.1:30967868-30968850 GCF_000695525.1 Brassica oleracea var. oleracea
ATGGTCCATAGGATGCTCGTGCGGTAACCCAGAGTAGGGTATCTGCGACACGAGTGTGTAGTACTGAGGCTTCAGCTCGAAATTCTGCTTCTGAATCTCTGGAAGTCGAATAGCTGATCCGTTGGCGTAGTACTCATTTGGACGATTGTAGTCAGCCAGTGCCTTTGATCGAGCAGCCTCTTCTTGTTGAGCAGCTCCTGTAGCATCAGTATCAGGGATTACTTTCCCCTGAGCGTCTAGTTTCTGACATGTTGCATTACGCAGATGACCATCCTGGTCATACAGGTTTCCATTCTCGTCCTGTCTGAGAATAACAATCGCAACCATGTTTCGTGGCTGATGATCGATCGATGTACGCAGTTTAGTATCGATCGATGTCGAACGATGCAGATCGGTCGATGATGAAGGTCGGGTGTCAGTCGACGGTTGGGTGTGAGAATCGGTCGACGTGAAAGCTGCTGCGTCGAGCGATGTGGAACATTGGTCTTTGCGGATCGTTCGTTCCAAGTGAGCAGGATCTTCTGAGAATAGCAGGTGTTTGTCCTTGTTGCTTCTGGTACTGATGGGCATGCATCTGAAAAGACAAGAAAAAAATTTTGTGTCAGAATGGGGGTAGAGAAAAGAATAAGAATTAATAACACTAAATCTAATGGCGATCAAAGCTCCCCGGCAACGGCGCCAAATTTGGTACCACTCAAATTACCCTAAGGAGTGAACTAGTCTCTCAAATAAGAGGTTCAGTTGCAGTACTTAGGGATCGAATCCACAAGGAGCTAGGGAACCTATTAAATCTAGTCAGGTTATTAATTCTAGGTGTTTGTTGTTTTATGGTTTAAAAGTAAATAGCAATCCTAATTGAGCAAGTCTATTGCTCGACTAACAAGATGATTGGGGGTGTAACTTATTGGAAGATATTAGATGCAGGGTTTCTATTCAGGTGTTGGAGATTATAATCCTATAGATGCCTAACAGTTGCATGCAT
>NC_027752.1:30968983-30969096 GCF_000695525.1 Brassica oleracea var. oleracea
CATCGAAGACAATATCGATCGATGCTTCTAGCTAAGCCCTAGGCGCAGGTTGATAATGCTCACTAGTCTCCTAGATCAGCGGTTAGCATCTCTCTAGCAGTCCTAGCATGACA
>NC_027752.1:30969135-30978414 GCF_000695525.1 Brassica oleracea var. oleracea
CTCTCTTGCCTCCTAACACTTAGGCAAGTATATAACTATTAGGTTAAAAACTCGTCAGGGGTAATCTTGTAATTTGGTGAAGCCTTGGGTTTAAAGTCGGCTGGAACCAAGTCGCGCATCTCGCGTCTCGACATCGATCGATGGTACAGGATGTACATCGATCGATCATAATCTTCAATCGTCGAGGCTTCTCTTCTGTATCGATCGACGGCACTGGATGTGCGTCGAACGATTGCTTCTTCTTCGTATCGACCTCTAATGGTCAGCTCAGATGAAATCTCTTTTAAGCTTCTAAATGCTCCATAATCATCACTTTACTCCAAGTTACTCCTGAACCTGAAAACATACCTAATAGGATAGAATATATAATATATAGATAGTAAAATACTTATATACCATGGATGAAAATAGGTCAAATCCATGGTATATCACACGGCGGTGGAGGCGACAAGATCCTCGCAGTCTCCTTCCATTCCATTTAATTGTGCAAGCTCCGCATCCACAGTCAGGCCCCTATCCTTGAGCTCGGTCAGGAGATCGATGTTGGCGGTCACCTCTTGTAGCCGGATCTCAGCAGACATTTCCTTCTTCTTGCTCGCCCACCTATCCTTCAAAGATTCAAGAACTTCCCGATACTTAGCCGCGATATCGCGACGAGCAATACGAGAAGCGCGACGAATGTCCCGATCTCTCTCGACCTCGAGCGCCGAAATTCTTGCCCTTTGAGCAACCATCTGGGATGTGAGAGCCTCGTTCTCCAGATGAACTCTCCTCCAGTCTTCAGTCAAAGCTTCGATCTTTTCGGATCCTTCTTCCCTTCTCGCTTGGTGGGTTCGAGCTCCTTCGAAAGCGTCTTGATCTCAAAACCAATGCTCTTGATTTCCGTGTCGTTCCGAGAAGCCACGACATGATCTTCCATCATCACGACATATTCATTAAAAGCTTCCATCACCTAAGAAGAAATCGAAATAAGCAAATACCACAAAACAGCTTTTCAAATATAATGAAGGCGAGAATCGAACCTTAGAGCTTGCCACAGCAACCTTGGCGTAGGCTTCCCTCTCGACTGAGGAAGCGAGAGATGGGAGACGACAACCCGCAGACCTCATGCGACCAGCGAGGGAAATTAGGTCGCTTTGGGCCGCAAACAAAGAACCATCTCCCTCAGAAACAAACCTAGGAAGAGACGGACCAGGCAAGGCATCCTCTGATGACCGACGTCGCTTGCGAGTCGCCGCCACGGTATCGTCTTCTGAGCCAGGACTCAACGAGACAGGAGGTCGATTCTCTCCTGAAACATCTTCGTCGTCGGAATCATGAATCGAGATCAAGGGAGATTTTCCGGAAGCTCGGCCCCTCGATGCAGACCCAGAAGTTCGGAACAACGACCTCCTCACAAGTTGTCTAGTTAGCCGATCTGAAGACTGGGACTGAACAGAAGGAGTCGCTACGACCACCTGGGAATGTTCGGCCTCGTCTTCAGACTCCTCAACCAAAGGAGCTCTGTCGGTCCGCACCGGCAAGGCGAAGACAGTTTGAATCCGAGTTCGATCAAAAGTAGACCAGTTCGAACGACCTCTCCGAAGGACCCTCATCAGACCACGGATCTCATTTGAAATTGAAGAGCTTCCAGAAGGAACTGAATCAAACGAAAATAAATGAAAAGTTTTAGTCTTCGACTCCCAAAAAAAAAAAAAAATCAACACATAGGCAAAAGAAAACTAACCGATATTCTCGGCCCAACACCGGGGAAGCTGGGAGAAGTCAAAGTCACCCATAGATGCTCGGTCCATATTGAAAACAAAAAATTGCTCGCGCCACTTCTCGTCGCGGTAAGGGATGTCCTCAATGATGTGGCGACCTGGGCGCGGAGACACGAGGAAAGTACCAGGGTTCTGCTTATTCCGCTTCACCAGAATGAGCTGACGAAACTCGTTAAGACCAAAAGCAAGACCCTCCTCCCCAGCCTTAACCAAGAAGGCGACAAGATGCCTAAGAAAGTTTGAGAGAAGCTGGGTAAGCGATAACCCAAGCTCCGCCAGGACCTCGAGTGTTGGCTCCGGGATCGGGAAGAAAAGACCGCAGGAGTGAAAGAAGGAAAGATAGGCTCTGTAGTAGCCTTCTCTAACTGTTTCGGGAGTCTCATGCGTACCGACCAAGTCAAGGACGACGGAACGATCAACCCAATACACCTTATAAAGATTCTCGAGATCATCGGTTGTAGTAGTCGGATGTGGGAAATTGAAAGACGAACACATCTTGAGCTCAAAGAATAGAAAGATTAAGAGCAAAGGAGAAAGAGACGAGAAAGAAGAAGCGGAGGTGAGGCAAAAAGAAGATCATCTACGTATATATAAGCCACCTTAACGGCTTTATCATCGCTATCAAGAAAAGCAATTATGACCTAGCCTATGCCCTAGTGGCGGCTAAAGTAGCCGTTACCGATTAAAATAATAATAAAAAAACGCGCCAACGAAAGACTTTTTTCGAAAACGATCATTAAAACCGAATCCGAGTGATATCGGTTACCAAACGACAAGACCATGGTCAAAAGATAACCGCCCTTTTTCCTTTTCGATCAAATCAAAAAAGAGGCTGGGGGACAAATGTTGGACCTAATTTTGGTCAATACCATAATGGGCCGCGATCAAAGGCATGGGCCTTAAAGGGCTGGAGCCCGTAGCAAGAATACGAGCTCGAGAAGGAGTCGCCGAGGTCGCGGAGATCGTGCAACAAGAAGCTGAGATCGCGGAGCTACCACAGAGATCTCAAAGTCGACGTACTATAAAGGTAGCTGAGATCGCAGAGCTACCACAGAGATCTTGTTATCTTCCAACTTTTAGATTCTTTCTTGACCGATCTCGTTTCTATCACTCGATCTATTTCAATTCATTGTATTCGATCTTATTCATCAATAAAGTCCATTTTCACCTACTGGAAACTATTTAACATTTTTGTGTTCTAAAGATATTGTTGCCTACATCATTTGTCTTCCCTAAATCAAACCCCAATCACTATCAAATACTTAGTGTAGATTTTAGGTTCTACAGCCGGGGTGTCTGTTGCGATCGCCTTGCCCTTGATACGACGAATTCTCTCTTCTTCCGTCTCGGCGTCGATGGTTGCATCGATGGTTGCATCCCCACGGTTCTTGCTTACAGGGATTTCTCCTGATTCCAGGGAGGCTCGATTCTCGGAGATTGTCCTTTAGGAGTCAAAAGTGGCTCTTGACCTTTCTGAGCGGTCGATAGTAGTATGGCGGAGTGCTCTATTATCAGAGGTTCTGTTTCTTTGATCCTCGTTGTTACGTCTTGGTCGCCATTCCATTGAGGATGAGTTTCTTGGTCTCGGTGCAGGATAGCGAGACAGATTTCGAGAGTGGTGGCGGTCGTTGGTGCGTCCACAGGATTCCTCTCTTCTGGTAGGGATCTCTAGTCTACTCCATACTTCACGGCCCTGGTGAGAATTGTGGTCTTGACGGCTGGAGCTTCTAAGGTCTCTGACTTGGTAACCAAGGTTCCGAGCTTCCCGGGAGGAGTGGGCCGAAGGAGTGCTTTTCCTTCTTTTCTCTTCTCGGAGTGATTCATTGTTCCTTGAGGATATCAAAGGGCTAGAGTGTCTCCCATTTATAGGGGATCGAGGTCGTTTGAGAGTGTTCCTTGAGTTGAAAGCTTGGGAGTCTTGCAAGTGAGGCCGGGTTTGGTCGTTTGTGAGATGGTTCTCTGCTCTCTGTTTTATCTTAAGCTCCCTTTCCGCTGGTGATAACTGAGGGCAGGTATTTTCATCATGAGATATGAGTTTGCAGGTGAAGCAGAAGCGATGTAGGCCTTCATAAGTCAGGGAAACCTTCCCCATGTCATCGTTAGGGAAGCCAATTCTGCGCTCAAACTGTAGAGGTTGATCAGCGTCAATTGAGACTTGTATCCGGGCTTTCTTCTCGTCGATGAGAAGCTTTCTACCCAAGGCATTTGCAATTTCCGTAAAAGTTTTGTCATTCCAGAAGTGTACTGGGATTCCTGTTACACTAATCCAAAAGGGGATAGTGTTTGGGAAATTTTCGCTGGTAAAAGGCTCCCAGCGTTCCAAAGCGAAACTCCATTGATTGAAGTGGCATGGTCTCTTATTTAGCACCATCTGAAGATCTGCTTCGTTATCTTAATTAAATTGAAAGCGACCATTTCCAAGGTTAAGTCCACAGACCCTTCCTTCGACGTTCCAGATGCGAGGACGGGGGAGGAGGTGGATCAAAGCGTCGATGCTTCGTCCTCGGATGTGGAAGACGCGTCCGATGAGCGTGAGGCGGAAGCGCTCTTCAGCATCGATGATGTCACAGTCAGGAATTCGGATGATGTCATCTTCGGGAATCATCGGACGGCGACCACCAGAGGAGGATCCCCCGTTACAGACAAGCAGAGAAGATTGACTCATGGTGAAAAGCGGGTGTAAACTTAGCAACAGCTAGAGAGATCAGCGAGGGTTATGAGAGCTAGGGTGGTGGATCTGAGTGTGAGGTGGAGGTGCTTTAAAGGGCGTAGGGCGGGGCTAGGGTTTTGCAAGTCTTGCCTTAAACGGAGAGACGCTTAATGCAGAGGATATTAGAAAACTTGGCAAAGACGCCAGAGAATATTGAGCCGAGATTCAGAAAGAAGGGGTTTGATGGAGGCGCAAGGAGTGTTGGTAGTCTCCCTTGCGTCCCTAGAGCCGATTCAGGAGTCTTAGATCGCCGGGGAGGATACGTCGGAAGTCGAGGATGAACGGATCTTAAAAATCGCCTTTTGAGTCGCAAAACCCTAGCGGCGCCATGGTTTGTTCTTAGTTATGTTGTGTTATATTTATAGATTCTCATCTACAAAATAAACACCCTTTCATCATGGTTCCTCCACCAAGAATTCTCTAATTCCTGTTTTTCATAACATGTTCTTAAAAACAACTTTTAACAAATATCAGTATTGTTAGTGCAAAAGCATAAACAATATTTAAAGATTTAAGAGTTTAGGAACCTTATTTTACTACCATAGGACAACTAATATTTGTAAAAGATAATAAGAACATAAATTAAAATTACAATACGAAAATAAAAGAATAAAGAAGAATTGCAGAGTCGAGATGGTTAATCTCTTTCCTTAAATCTTTAAACGCCCTGTAGTGTGATGGTTTCATAGCGCTCAGATTCCCAGGATACAACTGCAGCATAGTTTATGTTTACCAACACCGAAAAAGAGAATCTATCGAACCTATTTCTGTGATGTACTCTCAGACTCTAAATAAAAAAAAATACTAGCATAACTATTCTGAGTGAGAGAATTGTTTCTTGATTGTATGAATGTGTGTCTTTTCTATAATGCTAGCAAGCTCTTTTATAGAAAAATAATGAGAAGCACAAGTTTTATTTTTCAACACAAAAATGAAACCTCCATGGTGCACTAATGGAGTTTTTAATTTTTGTCATTTATTATGTGAATTTATTCCACATTTTGACCAAGAAATTAAAGAGTAAAATTATTATTGTTTGCCCAATTCAAACAAAATAATATACTTTAAAATGAATTTCTTTTTTATATTTTATTAATATAAAAGATCAACATATATTTGATTTAAGTTAATGAACATGAAGTCCAACTAACAAATCAAAACCCAAATCCAAGTTCAAATATCCAATGAGTGCATTTGCTACTTTGTACAAGTTTCTCAAATCACACACATCAGACCTCCATTTCTCATTCAAATAAAACTTCATTTTTGACATATGAATACATTATTCATAATGTTCAAAAAATAGTCCCAACACTTTTTAATCTAATTACTGTTACTATCGATATGACTTTGTACATAAATGGGCTACATATGACCAAATTGAAGAGAAAGTGTTAGAGGCTGGTATGGTTCGGTTCAATGTCGTAGCGGTATTTGTACATAACGTTACTTGGGGTATAAGTCAATGTGTTATGAGATAAGTACGGAGTAGATATGGGATGAGACGAGATCTCGTATGTTGAGATTCTCTTGTTAGGTTTCAAGTATATATGTAAAGCTTACGAGATGAATACAAACAACACGTTCCCAACATATTCTTCCTTAGTTTACATGGTATCAGAGTCATACTAAAGAGATCCATCGGAAAATATTGTTGAGAAAGAAAATAAATCATGTCATAAGAAGTAGCCAAAGTCGAAGGTGGTGGTAATAGTGGGACTAGTATGTTGTCTCCGTACTTTCTCTCACATTCTGATAATCCTGGTGTGTGTGCGTGAGTGTGAGCATCTCCAAGAAGCACTAAATATATCTTTGTTTTGGATTAAGAATGTGATAGTTTGTGTGGAGCAAGAGACGGCTCCAAGAACCTACTAATGAGTGTAATAGCTGACTAAGAAAGATAGAACACTAAGGTTATGGGTATTCGAAGTAACGAGTTCGATTACCGGCAAAGTCAAAATGACTAACTTGACATGTTTGTTTGGTTTCCGACATGGGGTAATTATGAACCTAGACTCATAACTTATTATTAGTAGCCGAAAAATAACTTTTGCATTTTCTTGAAAATGTTGATCTCATTTCAATGAACTGCAAATTAGGCATTGTGGTTACATCCTGGAATTATTTTAGCCAAATTGTTATTAGCTTAAGAGAAGAACCAATGTCAATAGAGATCAAAACTAGATGAACTAAATTGACAAACCTGGATATAATCAACTGATCAGTTAGCATCACCGACCATCATTTATGACAATTAAACAAAAAACATAAAATATTATACATAGATTTTTTATTATTATACATTAATTAATTAATAAAACAAGAAAAAGATCATTATTTAGTACAACTTGGTGGAGTTAGATCTGCCAAATTTCTTGGAAGCAGAGGAAGTCAAGTCGCCGGATCTCCTCCTTAGCATCTGCCTCATACCGTCGGCTACAAGAACCGCCGGATTATCTTTAAACTTCCCACAAAACGACACATGGGCCCTAACAGCTTCATCAACAGTAGTCATCTTCCGGCGACTGACTTCGTCTCTCACGGCTTCTGAGCAAAGACCACAGAGCCATTTGTTGTCGAAGTTGGATTTGACTTCACTAATGTAATCTCGTGTACACTCTTCCATCAATCCACAACACTCACATCTCACAGATTCAATCTCCATATTCACCAAAGAAAATGGAAAAAAAAACTTATAGCTTAACAAGAAAAGTGTTCTTGGGGTTGATGAAAATGGTTTTCGTGTTGTGTGTATTGAGAACACCTAAGTTAACTGCTTTATATTACTATGTTGCATTCGTTGGCCGGCTCTCAACACTTTCAACAATTAATATTATATTACACTCTAGAGCGATGAATATAATTGGGCCAATATAGTAATTAATAGTAGTCTTACGGTTACATTGGATTTTTATTAATTAATGTGTATGTATGCATCTGCTTGTGTATATATATTCAGTCCAAAATTATAAGGCAATTTTAATGTTTACGACATTATTCCTACCATTATTCATGTTTACCACTATTAAAAAGATTTTTCTTCGTTTTGCGCTTTACATTGCTAGGATTGTTCATCGCGAAATGCAGAACCGGCTTATGGCATTGCAATATAGGTGTGGAGATGAACTGGCTAATGACGGACTGAGCAGATGGAATACCAAAACAGTGTTGCCTTAGTATCAGTGATGCCATAACATCAGCGTACATACATGGCGGATCAGAGCTCCTCCTCTATTTTTGTTCTTGTTCCTTTACATGTTTCCAACTAAAAAGTAGAACATTCTTGTGTTCGAAGGTCATTTCATTGTTTCTATTTCTTTTGATCTCCTAGTTTAGGATCATAAGATTGCACAACTTTTTGTTGTTGTTATAAAGTTAACATTTCAGCAAAAAAAAAAGAAAAAAAGAAAAACAGAAAAAAAAAAAAAAAAGATATTTTCAAAAATATCTTTTTCGTTAGGAGGCAAAAGATTCTTGTACCTTTGATCTCTCTATATATAATAAATAATTATTTAAATAAATAAATATTTTTTTTAATGTTTTCGAATTATATTTTTTCAAATTCAAACTTTTTATAAACTTTCTCTTTGATTTTTTTTTGAATTTTTTTTCAAATTTTTTTTTGAAATTCAAAAATTATTTTTGAAACTATTTTTTAATTTCTTTTAAGTATTTATATATATTTATTAGAATTCTAAACTTCACATTCCAAAAACCATATCTCATCCCTCAACTCTAAACCCTAAGTCTAGATAAGTTAACCATAGAGTTATAAATATCATTTTTCCTTTTTAAAATTGAGAGTAAAAATTGTTAATGTTAAGATGAAAAATTATATTATGAATGTGGTATTTTCGGCAATTTTCTAAAATTATATGAATCATTGATCTTTCTATAGATTAATTTCTAAACAATCACCGTTGTTGTCAGAGAAATTAGCCGTGGGTTTGTGTTACGAAAAAAACCACCAATTGTGTAGCCAACTGGCCATCTTATGACATTATGTTATATAAATTGTAATAAAGAATAAACTATTTATCCAAAAAAAAATCTATGAGTGTTATAAATCAATTGATGGATGTCCATAACCGGTCCGATCTATTAGAGGTCCAAACCGCAGGAGAGAGAGAGAGGAGAGAAATTCGGCCGAGTATGAGATAGAGGCGGCCAAGAGACTTTTCATTCTTCTAGTTTTCCTAATTTACTTATATTTATGATTTGTAATCTTTCCAATTCTTGTATTTTCATTTATGTCTCTTGTAACTCTTATATAAAGGGAACACTTATTCATTAATAATATACAGAAACTTACAGTTCTAAATCCTAAGTTTCACAACAAGTTATCAGCACGATAGCCTCTAACACCCTGAGCCCAAAACCAAAACGCTAAAACCCTAAATGAAAAGGAATCTGCCTCGGAACTTCGAAGAGGCCGTTCTCCCAAACCGTGAAAACCCAGAAAACGATCAAGATATCAAATCGAAGCCCTGGGTGAGACAAATTAGTCAGTGCAAACCGCTTGTCGATCTGACCACCGACGCGCCCTCATGCACAGATACAGTGCGCGCCGATTTGCTTTGGAACCCTAATCTGAACCCGACGATACCGACGAACCCTAATCCGTTCGCGACTCCGTTCCAGCTTGCGTCCAAGACAGCTCGTGTCCAGCTCGCGTTCCGATCGTGTCTAAGCTCGAGGTTCATTCTTGGTGGTCCGGTTTCTACAAACAACTAAACTAAAGGTATTTCGAATTCTAAGAACATAATGAATCGAATTTGGTTGATTGTAAAGAATGAAACCCTAAAA
>NC_027752.1:30979039-30980014 GCF_000695525.1 Brassica oleracea var. oleracea
TGGAGATAATTACCTTCAGTGGGCGCTCGATGCTAAGATCTTCTTGAAATCCAAGGGTCTCGGTGAATGTATCACCGGGAACAATAATGCCAATGAAAAGGATCGTTACAGAGCCATCTTGATCATTCGTCTTCATCTAGCTGAGAGTCTCAAGGATCAATATCCAACTATTGAGAATCCACTAGATCTTTGGACTGAATTGAAATCGAGATATGATCACCAGAGAACGGTGATCTTACCAAAAGCTCGGTTTGATTGGACGAATCTGATATTCCAAGACTATAACTCTGTGGACGAATATAACTCTGCACTATTTAAGATTGTTTCTAAAATGAAACTGTGTGGTGAAAGTATTACGGAACAAGATATGCCTGAGAAAACTTTTTTTCACTTTCCATGCAAGCAATGTGCTGTTACAACAACAGTACCGAGAGAAAGGTTTCAAAACCTATGCTAATCTTACTTCTTGTCTCTTGCTCGCTGAACAGAACAATGAATTACTAATGAGAAACAGTCAGATGAGACCACTTGGATCAGCTCCACCACCTGATGCACACGCTACAGAGGACAATTAAGAGTCCAACCACGTCCAAGGAAACGGCCAGCATGGCCATGGTCGAGACAAATCGAACAGACGTGGCTGCGGTCGAAGATCCTTTGTCTGCGGGCGAGGAAATGGTCGAGACCATGGATGGGACCGTGGCTCATTTGGACGAGGCCATGATCGTGGACGTGGATCTTCTTTCAAACCCCAACACTCGACTAAATCAGAGAAATATGTGTGCCATAGATGTGGAATGAGCAATCATTGGGCTAAGACTTGTAGGACTCTCAAGCATCTAGTTGACCTCTATCAAGAGAGCTTGAAAGGAAAGAATCCTGAATCCCATATGACTTACCAAGATGATGAAAACGACTCCAATCATGAGAAGGACGATCTTATGGATTATGAAACTTCAGATTGTCTAAAAAAAA
>NC_027752.1:30980101-30980723 GCF_000695525.1 Brassica oleracea var. oleracea
AACTTGTTTTATTAAAACTTAATAAAAGGAATGAATGATTTTTGAAAACGCCAATATGATGTGCGGGTATGGTACACATTAAGGGCTATGGCAAGATATGTATAAGGGAAAGCATTTAGATGGGAATATTCACCCAGAAAAACCCATTGAGATTATAAAATATAGAGATATAAGAATGGTTTCCACAATGATACAATGGGCAAAAGGAAACAACAGTTCCTTCTGGGTTATGAAAATCGCCCAAGGCCATATTAAGTCCTAAAGACTATAACTGCATTCCCAATTGATCTAGACTAGGCCAAGATCAGTATGATAGAGGCAAAAGTCATGGTAGCCAGAATGGTTTACCCACGAAATTATACACTTTATGGTATGACCGGATTTGTCATCCTGGTCCAAAACATGATGCGAAATTGATATTGGAAAGGGCACAAAGAGTTATTCCATAGAATCTCACGTGTGTAGCATGAACACAAGGGAAACTCATTAGGCCATGATGTCCCAAAGCAATTAAAGATTATAGTATGTCCATGAGGGGGCAGTGAGGACAAATCCGCACATGTCCATACTATATATAGCTTGGCTGAATCCTTTTATAAATCTGTATTGGCCATTACCCATA
>NC_027752.1:30981847-30984655 GCF_000695525.1 Brassica oleracea var. oleracea
TGAAATATATGATCTGAATATCCTAGGAAACTCTGGATATAATTTCCCAAACGGTTGAATACCTTAAGAAATAATTCGAGATGAAAGATCTCGGGAAAACAAAATTCTGTTTGGGATTATAACTTGAGTACATAAATGATGGGATCCTTGTGCATCAGATGAATAATTCGAGATG
This sequence comes from Brassica oleracea var. oleracea, assembly GCF_000695525.1. Taxonomy (NCBI): domain Eukaryota; kingdom Viridiplantae; phylum Streptophyta; class Magnoliopsida; order Brassicales; family Brassicaceae; genus Brassica; species Brassica oleracea. Next base: position 30,982,023 of record NC_027752.1, read on the forward strand.
AAAGATCTCAGGAAAAAAAATTTTTGTTTGGGATTACAACTTGATTACAGAAATGATGGTATCCTTGTGCATCAAATAGCATATACAGAAAAGGTACTCAAGAGGTTTAATATGGCCGATTGCCATCCACTGACCAGTCCCATGGTTGTGAGATCCCTCGGCCTGGACACAGATCCATTACGTCCCAAAATGGACGATGAAGATGTCCTTGGTCCCGAAATGCCATATCTCAGTGCCATAGGAGCTTTAATGTACTTGGCAACTCACACACGGCCTGATATAGCCTTTGTCGTGAACCTACTATCTAGGTTTAGCTCCTTTCCGACCCAGAGGCATTGGAACGGGAACAAACATGTTCTTCGTTACCTGCAAGGAACGAAAAACTTGGGTCTATATTATACTAACCATAACAAAGATGGATTAGTTGGCTTTGCTGATGCTGGTTATTTATCAGATCCACATCAAGCTCGATCACAGACAGGATATGTCTTTACACATGGAGGTACGGCCATTTCATGGCGTTCCATGAAACAAACCATCGCGGCCACTTCATCAAATCACTCGAAAATCTTGGCCATACATGAGGCCAGCCGCGAGTGTGTTTGGTTGAGGTCGATGACCCAACACGTCCGAGCTGATTGCGGGATGGCCGAGTGCAAAAAGCCAACCGTGATGTATGAGGACAATGCTGCGTGCATTGCTCAGCTCAAGGACGGTTACATAAAAGGTGATAGGACGAAGCACATATTGCCTAAGTTCTTCTTTACTCACGAGCTTCAGAAAGCCGGTGAGGTCCAGGTCGTCCAAGTACGATCAAGTGACAATTCAGCTGACCTATTCACCAAAGCACTTCCTACCTGCACGTTCAGGAAGCTCACGCATCAGATTGGGATGCGTAGGCTGAAAGACCTCCACTGAGGTTCACATCAGGGGGAGTAGTGCGTGTTGTACTCTTTTTCCTTCATCATGGTTTTGTCCCACTGAGTTTTCCTGATAAGGTTTTTATGAGGCAACATTAAGTGTATTACAATCCTTGTATGGTTATGGCATCCAATGGGGAGTGTTATAAATCAATTGATGGATGCCCATAACCGGCCCGATCTATTAGAGGCCCAAACCGCAGGAGAGAGAGAGAGAGGAGAGAGAGTCGGCCGAGTATGAGAGAGAGGCGGCCAAGAGACTTTACATTCTTCTAGTTTTTCTAATTTACTTATGTTTATGATTTGTAATCTTTCTTATTCTTGTATTTTCATTTATCTCTCTTGTAACCATTATATAAAAAGAACACTTATTCATTAATAATATACAGAAACTTACAGTTCTAAATCCTAAGTTTCACAATAATAAGGGTTATTTTCAACAAGTGTTTAGTTTTTAAAAAAAAATGTTTTTGTTTAATTAGTAATCTGCGGATATTCAAGGCCTATAGAAATACTAGACTAATTATCAAACAAAGATGCAATTCACGGAAAAAAAAACACTCTCTATGGATATTTAAATGAGACCTAATATGATCTATATCTGTGTAGGCGCACAGATTTAATGTCATGACTTTATTTTGAATCCAAAGTTCCCCAAAGAAGCTACACAGGTTTAGAAGAATTCTCTTTATTTTCTGAAAGTTATATATGTGTAGTTGACAGACCCTTTGTATATTAATCAAGAAGCATTTTGAGAGAGCAATGCTTAAATGTCACCACAATAACTTTTACAAAAAAATTCTTACGTGCCGCCTTAAAAATGATTCTTATTAAAAATGCACACATCTCATCACCGTATGCAGTCTCACAAAATACAATAAATAGCCTCCATATTTTCTTAAATAAAATATATGGATTTGCCTAATGTGACTTCAAATATATATGATAACTAATGATACTGAATAATAAAAATTTATGAAAATTTATATCCTCTATCATTTTTATTTAATGTTATATTACTAAAATAAATTAAATAATCACAATAACCATATAATAAAGTTTAGATTTTTTTTGTATTTGTTATATTTTGAATTTTTAAAAATAATTATAAATTATTAAAAATGTTAAATGTCTCAAATTGAAAATTTTGTGATTATTAGTTTGTAACTTTTATTATAAAAATATATAAATGATCATTAATCATATGAATAGAAAACCTTATTTAATATATATATATATATTGCAGCATGTAATCTATATTATAATGAGCCAGTTTCATCACTCCTGATGCGACACGTCATCACATTTGTGGACCCCACTTTTAAAAAGTGTGAAAAAAGTGTCAAGCCTTTGGTTCGAACCCGGGTTATTGAGATATAAACACCAACATTTATACCACTAAACTAAAAGATACTTTGTACATTGATGGTCGAAACTAATATATATTTATGATATGATAGTTTATTCTCTCCTTAAGGTGTACACATATGCATTTTATAAATATTGTGGGGTCCATGATTCTCGGTTTGGTTTAGTAATTATGTTCTGGCGTTTGGTTTTTAAATTATATGGTATGATTTGAGTTTTCTCGTTCAATTAATGTTTTATTATGTTATTAAACACAGCGTTTTGTCGATTAGAGTTTTTTTAATTGTTCTTCGTCTCTTTACCTTTGCCGTCTCCGTTCAGCTTCTCTGCAAACACCAAACATTA
>NC_027752.1:30984764-30985757 GCF_000695525.1 Brassica oleracea var. oleracea
TAAACATATAAATTATAGATGAATCTTCAGAACCTCTGTTAGTTAATCTTCTTTATCAAGCGTTCATTGTTGCTCGACTTCCCCCGTTTTTGGAACCCGAAAAACGTCAAGAAGCATTGTGAATTCATGGGAACCACTCTACTCAGGTATTGTATCGACAAAAAATTAAGAGATTATTTACTTTCATTTTTTTTTTTGGGTGCTGTATGTTTAAGATTGTCTCTCATCACACTGCATGGAATTATATGAAGTCAAAGAAGACGAATAAGAAGTTTGATTTCAAGGTGTTCACCGAGACCGGTCAAAAAACAAGTCTGATTACGGATGGTACATAACAAAGTAAGCGTACAAATCTGATTTCTTTTTATGAATTAGAATTTCAAGAATAAAACATCAAAAAGAAACATAAAATTTTTATCTTATTAATTTTCTATATTATAGGTTCAAGATAGATGACAGTGACCTTAAGAATAAAGGAAGCAAGCCTACTGTTAGAGTTTCTAACGTTGGCCACGCATTGCATGTCTGGCTCAATGGAGAATACCATGGTGAGATTGAGAAGCTACAGCATTTAGAAGTTATGTTTAGAGAACTGGAATACTTAATGAATTTGTTCAGGAAACGGACATGGTAGCCATGATGAGAAGAGCCCATGGTCATTGCCAGGACCCTGCTTCTGTTACTTTCTCTGTGCTAAGCCTAGCGATGCATTTCCTTGGCTGGCTCTCCTTCTTCATTACACTATACTATAAGTTGCCTCTCAAACAAGATAGGACGGGTTACTATGAATATGTTGGTTTCTGTCCATGAACTCTTGGTTCTGGAGTGCAGTTTTCCACACTCGGTAATCATCTACATATTACTTTTATCATCCACAATCTTCTGGTGATCTGTCTCTATGGTTTCTAAGGGATATTGACATCACAAAAAGGTTGGACTTCTCATCTGCAATAGCCGTTCTCGGATTCTCACTCATCGTATCCATCCTAAGAA
>NC_027752.1:30986000-30986704 GCF_000695525.1 Brassica oleracea var. oleracea
AACATGATTGTGTGTGTGGCCATGGGAGTCGGTCAACTTTTCATATGGGCAAGATGAGCAGCTGTTTTTAGGCATCCTTCTAATTGGAAACTGTGGGTGGTTGTGATAGCTTCAGGTTTAGCTATGGTTTTAGAGATATATGATTTCTCTCCGTATGGAGGCTACTTCGATGCTCACTCTATTTGGCACCTCGCCACAATTCCTCTAACCATTCTCTTGTGGAGCTTTATTAGAGACGATGCTGAGTTCAGAACTTCCAGTCTTCTCAAGAAATCTAAGACAAAGGCGAAGTAAGTTTACTTACATATACATAGGTTTCTTGAGCTTTTTAATGTTTTTCATTCAAAGATTTGACTTGGCCTTGCTTTTGGTCAATTGAGTCTTAAGACTTTTGTCAATCTTTTTGGAGTCTTAAGACTTTTGTTAATATTATGAGAAAATCTTGTGATCTATATATGATTGTGTTAATAAAATTTGATTTTACATAAATTGTGTGAATTGTAAGGTTTAATTTAATTAAACAAAATTAGATTTAATGACCATTCATACAAAATCTAAAGTATTTCAATAATTTCATGACACCATATTAACCATTGGGCAAACTCACTTAAAACAATTGCAGCAAGGAACCACAAGTCGAAAGCCTTGGTCAGTTTATATACATTTACTCATGTTTGATACAATAATGTTCCATATTGAAAAAA
>NC_027752.1:30986809-30992504 GCF_000695525.1 Brassica oleracea var. oleracea
TGAAAAATAAAACGACCTAACGGTTGAGTTAGAAGCAGAGAAAACTAATGTTCTAAGGTCCACCAAATTTCAAACCTAAAAAATTTAAACCAAGTTTATTTTTTTGAAACATAAAGCTATATCAATTTCTTTTTTTGGTCTGCAATTGAATTTTTTTTTTAAATCACAAAACCATTTTTATTAAAAATAAATTGCTAAACCTGTATACTAAATAGTTATATAACAATATAAATATATAAATATCTTCACATATTACTTTAATTTTACAAAAAATACTACATTTGAGAAGTTTCACAATAAAATCCGTGTAAACTAAGAAAACTATTTTATTTACTGTTCATATACATTTAAAAAATTTAAAATCAAAATTTAAACATTTTTCCTTACACTATTTTAGCCGTAACTTAACAACTACAAAAGTTCGGTTATCTTTGATCATTTTTACGCTAGAGGTCAATCAAATCTATACCAATATAAGATTAAAAAAAATAACAACGAAATAAATACTATGGTCATTGTTAGATCTACCTAATCAACATGTATAACTTTTAATCCTCCATTCGTAGACAATTATAGACAACAAGACAAAATTAACTTTTATCAAAAAAAACAAACAATACAATTACATGCACAAAACAACACAATGCATCGACAACGTACCTAGCTCTACGCTTGCGCGGGGCTAAACCCCTAGTCATTTTTAACTCCATGCTTAGACTTTTCTCATTATATATCTTGCATATATTGCAGCATGTAATCATTTTTAACTCCATGCTTAGACTTTTCTCTCCTTTTTCAATACTTTCTGTCAATGATGTTCTCTTCCATCACTTGGAGGAAAAGTATGCCACCAATGATTACGATGATAGAACACATATTACATATTTGTAGCCATTTGCTCGTGTGGGTTTGGTTTCGAGTTATTTTCAAGAATCATGTCACTAATTTTATTTCAATTTACATAATCATATCGGCCAATATGAGTCTTACTTCACACGCATAAACGTTATAATAATTATTGATTTACAAAGTTTTCTTTTAATATCTAGTTAAGACTCGAGAAATACCATAGCTGACTCATTACAAAGTTTCATTGTTTACTCATACTTCAATTTTTTTCTTACTGTTGTGCTATTTATGTGAAGGAACATGAAAATTATACTTTCGTTCACAGAAAATGATACTCATGCTTAGAAGTGTTGTGATTAAACCTCATTCGTAGCATTTCTAAATCCTTAAGGCGTCACTAAACTGATTCTAAAATAATTTTGAAGCAAAGAGATAGACATAACTAGTGCCAAATTGTAGTATCATTTTTATAAAAGACGCTTATAAAATGGATTCTAGTTGATTGTACACTTGAACACCATGGTGGCAATAAGTATGAATTTTAATATAAGCGGCTACAGCCTACAGACCCCGCAACTATTTAAGATAGTATGGATTAAAGAAAAATTTACAGAATCAAAACCTCGTCCTAGGGAGTTGTGTCAACGGATCCAAAACCTTCTAATCACTAAAAAAAATCATTCAAATGCGCAGAATAATATATTGATGAAGAGTTAAATAGATGACCAAAGCAATCTATAATGGGATTGGTTGTAGTGGCATCATAAATCAACTTGGTTGAATCCGGAGTATCTGCCATAAGATTTTCTTTATTTCAAAATGTCCCCAATCTTTTAGTCAGTTCATAATTAGGGACATCATTAGTATTCAGTTGACTAATTAAACCTAATTCAAACAAGACGCATTCAATCAACCACTCAACGTGGGTCATACAATGATTCTAATCCACTCCATTTAATATAGTTGATAGCCTGCATTGGCCAAGTTGGATTATAAATATATATTCTCCCAACATAATCTCAATCATTGATGATTAAAGAAATGAAAATGTTCCAAATGATTATGATTGGCCAATATAGGAAATGATGATCTAGTAAAGTCATATCAATTACATTAACAAACAGAAGTCAAATCAGTCCGTAATAAGGAGGTTACATGCTAAATTATTTCTAAAAATGAAATAAATCAGTCAAACGTTATGGATATTTGTATTGTACCGCATAACTAGCTAATCCTCATGACTCCCTGTTTGTTGGCTTCACTGAACGTGTCTCTCCATATATGAATAATGTGCTAACTAAACCAGTCTCAGATGAAGAGATTCGATTAGCAGTGTTTGGTATCAAGGGTTCAAGTGCTCCAGGAGAAGATGGTCTGACTGGTTTGTTTTATCAGAAGTTCTGGCACATTGTGGGGTCTGAGTTATCTGCAGAGGTTCACAAGTTTTTCCTGACAGCAGTGTTACCATCTGGTTGAATCACACTCAGATCAGTCTTCTGCCCAAGATCCCTCACCCATCGTCGATGAAAGATATGCGCCCTATTAGTCTCTGCTCTGTTTAATACAAGATTATTTCCAAAATCTTATCTGAGAGATTGAAGTCAGTGCTAGAGGAGATCATATCTGATACGCAGGGAGCCTTTGTGAGTGGTGGCAGGTTGATTACTGATAATGTTATCATTGCTCATGAGCTTATACATGGTCTGCGTATGAATGATTCTATCGCCAAGGAGTATATGGCTGTGAAAACAAATATGTCTAAAGCCTACGATCGAGTGGAATGGTGTTTCTTGGAGGTTTTATTGGAAAAGATAGGGTTCGATAGACAATGGATAAACTAGGTGATGGCGTGTGTGTCTACAGTATCGTATTCTGTCCTCCTTAATGGCAGTCCGCATGGTTTTATTTGACCTGAGCGTGGGCTGCGTTAAGGGGATCCATTATCCCCATTTTTATTCATCATGTGTGCTGAAGCTCTGGTGGGGACTCTTCATCAATCAGAGTCAAGTGGTAAACTCAATGGTATCCGTTTGGGTACTGGGGGACCATCTGTTCATCATCTGCTTTTTGCAGATGACTCGCTCCTTCTGTGTAAAGCGAATGAGGAGGAGAGTGCAGAGCTTATGAGATGCTTAAAAATATATGGTGAGGCTTCGGGTCAATGTATTAACTACCAAAAGTCTTCTATCATCTTTGGTGCAAAAATCACAGAAGAAAAGAAGGTGGCGGTTAAAGGCGTTCTAGGCATTGAACAAGAAGGTGGAGATGGGGCTTATTTAGGCTTGCCTGAGTGCTTTCAAGGATCAAAACGTGAGTTATTGAACTTCATATCAGAGAAGCTTCAGTCAAGATTCCATGGGTGGTATGCTCAAGCTCTGTCTCAAGGGGGCAAAGAAATATTGTTAAAGTCTGTTTGTTTCGCGTTACCTATCCACGCTATGTCAGTGTTCCGGTTACCGAAAGACATGTGTAGGAAGCTCACAAGTGTGATGTCAGAGTTCTGGTGGAGTAGTGGAGTGCGTAAAAAGAAGATCGCTTGGGTATCATGGCAAAAGCTTTGTCGGAAAAAAGAGGAGGGTGGTTTAGGTTTTCATGACATTGAGCAATTCAACCAAGCGCTGCTTTGTAAACAAGCATGGAGGATTTGGTCTCGCCCTGAATCTCTTGTGGCTCGGGTTCTCAAAAGTAGATATTACAGGCGGAGCTCTTTTCTTGAATGTGGCATGGGTGCTCGCCCATCCTTTGCTTGGCGTAGCCTCATGTTTGGAAGAGAGTTGTTAAAGAAAGGCTTGGTCCGTGATGTAGGTGATAGCAAAGATACTAACGTCTGGTGTGAGAAGTGGATTATTGATGGTGTGCCTAAAATTCCAATGTACAGGCAAGATAGTGTCATTGATCTTACTCTGACGATAGCTGATCTCTTGGTAGAAGGGACGGGTCGATGGACGGTCAATTTGGTGAGGCAGACGTTCACAGATGAGGACGCCGAGTTAATTCTCAAACTGAAACCTCACAGGAGTAGGAAGGACTCTTTTAAATGGGGTTACACTGCCAATGGTTGCTATTCTTCTCAGTCGAGTAGGAAACTTTTGGATCTGTTGAAAGAGCGTCAACAACCTCTTCACGTTGGTCTCTCACCTATTGAAAAGAATCTGTGGAAAGCTATCTGGAAAATCAGAGCACCACCGAAGTTAAAACATTTTTTGTGGAGAGTATTGGCAGGAGCTGTGCCAGTGAAACAACGCTTGAATTCAAGAGGCTTGCATTTGGATTCCAGATGCAGACTATGTCAAGCTAGCTCTGAGTCTATTTGTCATCTTTTGTTCTCATGTCCTTTTGCAACGGAGGTATGGGATCGTTCAGGTGTGCAATTACCATTAAATGGTTTCTCAAGGTCTTCTGTTTTCCTCAATGTTTATCATCTCATCTTCGCCAATGGGAGACGTTCACACTATACACAGAACAGAGTTTTCCCCTGGGTACTGTGGCAGATTTGGAAAACTAGAAACGCCCTGATCTTTGAAAAGGTGCAAGCAAGTTCTTGTACTGCAGCAGCTAAGGCACTGGAAGAGGCTGACGAGTGGTTTGACGTCAACTTCAAGGTTCCTCAAGCTCAGCCAGTGCAGGTGGAGACTATTAACAGTTCTGTTTCGTGGTCTCCTCCTCCTGCAGGCTTGTTAAAATGCAATGTTGGTGTGACCTGGAATAGTGCTGAACGTATATGTGGAGCTGCTTGGATAATTAGGAATCACGATGGAAAAGCTCTTTTACACAGTAGAAGAGCCTTTACTGGTGTTAATTCCAAGCTTGAAGCAGAGTTGCAGGGATTTTGCTGGGTGATGGAAAGTCTTATATCGACGCACCATACGAATATCATTGTAGAATCAGATTGTGGGATGGCCAGGGAGGCCATTTTGAACCCAATCAGATTCCCTTGGTTTGGTTACCTACTAGAAAAGATTATTCATGCACTGCCGTTCTTGTATCCGTGTTCTCTAGAACATGTTGAAGGTGCAAGGAATAAGGTTGAGGAGGAAATTGCAGTAAGCGTGACTAGAGACCATCGGTGCCAGTCATATGTAGCTTCTGGTGGTCCTCGTTGGTTATTGAATAGATTGGAGTCAGAAGCACGAAGAGCTTGTACTTGATGCTATTAGCGAGTGTTATGGTTTGTGTTTTTGGCTTTGGGTTGGGAACTCTGTCATGTTCCTCTTTTTCTACCTTTTTTTAGCCTGTTATTTTATTCCCTTAGAGTTTCGAACTATAAATGTCGTTTGCTTCTATTTTGCGGTCCAAGCTTCTTGGATTCATTATGATTATAAAACCAGAGTTAAAAAAAACTAGCTAATGCATTTTCCTTGCGAATAGATTAGACAGAAGTCAAATCAGTCCGTAATAAGGAGGTTACATGCTAAATTATTTCTAAAAATGAAATAATTTAGTCAAACATTATGGATATTTGTATTGTACCGCATAACTAGCTAATGCATTTTCCTTGCGAATAGATTAGAAACATAGAGTAAAAAGATCGAATATACAAACTAGAGATTTGATCTATGTGTTAGGAAATACGCGGTCAAATTTTGCGGAAAGCCAGAATTTATGGGAGCGGGAAAGAAGCACACACACCAAATTGTTAACGGAGTTCGGCCAATGATGCCTACGTCTCCGGACCTGCTACAGATCTTTTATTATTAACCAGGGAATTTTTACAAGCTCACAACTCACACCCCGATCCCAAATACACTCAGAAATTACTAGTAATTTCTTAAAGAAGATTTTTTGTGAGAAAAAAAAAGTTTTTTTTTTTTTCTTCTTCTTTTTTCTTCTCCTCTCCTCTCTCGTT
>NC_027752.1:30995525-31024329 GCF_000695525.1 Brassica oleracea var. oleracea
AAAAATTTGACCGATCACCGTAACTCAGGCTCTGATACCAGTTGTTAGGAAATACGCGGTCAAATTTTGCGGAAAGCCAGAATTTATGGGAGCGGGAAAGAAGCACACACACCAAATTGTTAACGGAGTTCGGCCAATGATGCCTACGTCTCCGGACCTGCTACAGATCTTTTATTATTAACCAGGGAATTTTTACAAGCTCACAACTCACACCCCGATCCCAAATACACTCAGAAATTACTAGTAATTTCTTAAAGAAGATTTTTTGTGAGAAAAAAAAAGTTTTTTTTTTTTTCTTCTTCTTTTTTCTTCTCCTCTCCTCTCTCGTTCTTTTCTCTCTGTTTTCTTGTTTTGGGATGATTTTCCTCTTCACCTCAGCTCTCCTTTTATAAGCATGAAGAAGGTGTTTGGTGGCTCACAATCTTTGACAAAACCAACGTCAACAATTTCAGCTCACCGTCCATGCCGTCACCGTCCATGCCGACCAACACGTAAAACGTGTTTTAACACTATGCAGAGCCGCCCAACACGAAATGATGCCTAAGCTTATAAAAATTATGCACCAGTACCCTTCTAAAATATTGTGTTTTCTGAAAAACACACATAGAAATTCAGTATTCCGTGCTACACCAGTTTTGCATCTAAAACCCTTGTTTATTGAGATATACGTCAGGGACGGATCTGAATATATATATATATATACACATTGTAATGAATTGGATGTGGAATATAACATAAAAATGTAAAATATGCAGATGATGATGACATGAATCACAACATTTTAATGAAATAAGAGCCGGCATTCGACAATAGTTCTCATGTGTGCTTATGAAACCAACGATGTTGTAGTAAGGACCATACCTAATTGAATGTAGGAATGCCTATTAGATAAACCCGACCAACTATATAAACTATAAAGAATAAAGGATCACCAAGGAGCTGCCAGGGGAATATATAAATAATTCATAATTTGGATATTTTGTGCGTGAGACATAAACACAAAATGGGTATGAGTAGAAAATTTGATTGGTGGATAAGAAAACAAATTTCATATGTCTAAAATGATTGTTGGATTTAACCTTTTCCCCTTTGAAACAAAGTGGAAATGCATGTCCTACACATCACATGTCTCATTCATGTGTGTCCTAAAATGATAATAGCAAACTTGTGGGATATCTGTAAAAACAATGTCTATTTTGTTTTCGGTTACTTAAATACATGTGTAGTCCGATTAAAGTATAATCAGTCCGATTAACGTCTAATCGATCGAAATAAAGAAATGAAAGTAACCACGGTGATGAATTATGATTATAGAATACTTTCAAATAACTTGCTAGATGTACATTGGTTACGTGCATTTGGTCTTTGTTTCACCAATAGCTCTGAAGTGTCCACTTCAGAAACATGTCTTCAGCATTTTGTTGCTATAGGAAAATCTATGAAGTTGCCTAGAGTACTGAAGTGATCACTTCAGGAAAGCTGCATCTTGCATATTGATGTTCTACGAAATTTGTTATGTTTGGGTCTCAGTCTTTTTGAAACCCATTAGTTCTAGGATTTTGGGGACACAAAATAGCCAAGAAGGCTCACAAGACAAAGAGAAAGAGAGAGAGCAGCAGACCAGAAAATCACAGGAAAAAAAAGAAGACAAGAGAAACTCCACAAGATATAGAGAAAGAGGTAAGCAAAAGGCTAAAAAGCAGTTAAGAGAGATCTGCAGCTGAGCAAAAAGCAAGAAGAAGACAAAGAGAGTAGTCATAAAATAAGAAGCTACCAAAGACAAAAGAAGAAACAAAATTCGACTCTTTGTGTTCTTAGAGTGTTTTGGTATTGTACTCTATTTCTGTAATCTCTTTTGTCATTTTCAAAGAAGTGAGAAGTGACTGGAACTTATAACCTTTGCTTATTAATGGAAGTTGTGGGAGAGAGATCCCACCCCAACTGAGGTAGGAAAGGGAATTGGGTGAACAAATCTCTTGTGTCTTTAAATTTATGTTTTCATCACAAAGATCTAAGTTTTAACACTTAAAAAGTAGGGAGGTTAGGTGTATTGGTAAACCTAACAAGTTGTATTAAAACTAGCAAGTGATAGTTGTTTGTTGATACCTCGTAATGTATAGACCTAAGGATTAATTTTAGTGTATACTTAACATCATACAGTCTGATCAATACGAAAAGGAAAATTTGTAAAGAAACAACATGTTTGGTAGAATTTTATTTCTGACAAACAATAATATTTAAAAAAATATTATGATATATATATATATATATATATATATATATATATAAATATAATCCTAAACCATTAACCTTGTTTAACCCCAAAAATTTGCCCAAGATTATGTCCAGGATCATATAAATAAATTAGAAATGCAGAATGCCGGCTCCCCCGTGTCATCACTGCCATGTACTTTGTTTCATTGTTTTGCTATCACCATATGCAAAGGTCAATCAATCCAAGCTTTCGAACCCACAATCATAAATGCCATAAGCTAAAAATGATATACAAGCCGTATTGCGTTATAGTTATCCTATATATACACATATGATACAAACATTGAAAACAACATTTTATTCTATGGAGAGCCGAGGGGAAATATTGTCCCAGGTAGAGGTTTACGTCAAGGAGATCCTTTGTCTCCTTTCACATTTATTCTATGCACGGAAGCGATCGTTAGCCTTCTTAATCATGCAGAGAACCAAGGAAAGATAACGGGGATGTGGGTCGCACGTGCCAGCCCCTCGGTATCACACCTTCTCTTTGCTGATGATAGCCTTTCTTTTGTAAGGCGGATCCCCGTGAATGTGAAGAAGTTATGAAAGTAGTCAGGAAATATGGCCAAGCATCAGGACAATGCATCAACTTTGAAAAATCCTCATTGCTCTTTGGTAAGAGGATTCCAGCAAATGACCGACAGGTGATCAAAGATACACTTGGTATACAAAACGAAAGGGGAATGGGTACTTATCTTGGAATCCCTGAGGATATTAGTGGATCAAAGTGCAGGCTATTCGCGTTCTTAAAGGAGAAACTGCTGCACAGAGTAAATGGCTGGACTGGTAGATGGCTATCAAAAGGGGGGAAGGAAGTTTTAATCAAATCTATCTTGCTAGCTCTCCCGACATATGTCATGTCCAGCTTCATGCTTCCCCTGGAGATATGTGAGAACCTTGCAAGTGCCATTGCACAATTTTGGTGGAGCTCTAATCCACCAAAAAGAGGTATCCATTGGGCTAAATGGGAGAAGATGTGTGCGCCCAGAGAGGAGGGAGGAGTAGGTTTTCGGATGATACACGAATTCAACCTAGCTCTTCTAGCAAAGCAGCTTTGGCGTCTAGATCAGTTCCCAGATTCATTGGTGGCAAGAGTTCTCCGGAGAAAATACTATCGTCTGAGCTCACCGTTGCGTATTGGGGCTGTGGATAACCCATCTTATGTGTGGACGAGTATTATTGCGGCAAGAAAGCTATTACTTTTAGGTATCAGGAGCAAAGTGCACTCAGGCTATGAAATTAATGTGTGGCAGGATCCTTGGATCCCATCTACTCCGGCAAGACCGCCCCGATCTAGAGCCCCAGTAGTACATCCAAAGATGACTGTCAGTAGTCTTATTGACTTTGAAACGAAGGAGTGGGACGCTCGATTGCTAGAACAGTATGTTGATCAAGAGGATATACAGATGATTCAGAGTCTGGCCATAAGTCAAACTCATCGGCGGGATACTTTTTGTTGGAGCTACACCAAAAATGGGCAATATACAGTCAAATAAGGGTATTGGGTAGCTACAAATACACTGAAAGATGTCGAGGAAAAAGAAGTAATGGAGCCTAGTATGACCAAACTTCAAACCTTTGCTTGGAAAGTTAATGCACCACAGAAGATTTGTCATCTTATATGGCAACTTATTTCAGGGCAGGTAGCGGTCACAAGAAATCTAGTCCGTCGTAATATGCGATGTGATAACTATTGTCCAAGATGTGGAGAGCCAGAAGAAACTGTTACTCATGCGATCTTTGAATGTCCGCCAGCAGTACAAGCATGGAAATTATCAACAACACCGTCAAACTCTCAAACGTTCCCTACTTCGAGTATCTATACCAATATGGATTATCTATTTTGGCGGAAAAACAGTATTATGCAGTCAGCCGATGACAGAGACCCTTATCCTTGGGTAATCTGGTACATTTGGAAATGTAGGAATGATAAGCTCTTCAGAGGGATATATAGAGATCCATTGGAATTGGTTAGATATGTAGAGGGTGAGTGTCAGGCTTGGTACAATGCAAAGGATTCAATACCTGTATCTTCAAAGGCACAAAGTGTTGAAGAAGCTCAAGCCTTAAGCTTGGAGAATATATGTATGGTGGATGGATCATGGAATTCCACTGATCATTTCAGCGGAATTGGATGGATGTGGAAGGATAGCATGGGGAAGATTCAGCTTATGGGGACAAGGAACTTAAGGAGGGGAGAGACAGCTCTACACTCAGAATTAGAAGCGTTGAGATGGGCAATGGAAAGCATGATTCAGCACTCGACATGTCAGAGGTTTGGGACGGATTGCGAGGACCTGATTGCAATGGTAGCGGACCCACAAGCATGGCCAAGCTTCACAACTGAGCTGGAGGTCATTCAAATCCTCAAGATGTGTTTTCCGGATTTCAAGATTATTTACTTCCCAAGGGCGCAAAATGAGATTGCTGATTCGCTAGCTAGGAATGCTCGTTCTTTTCATAGATCCCTTTGTTTTATTGGTTGTTCTATCCCGGTCTGGTTACCCAGACTACCTCAAGTTTGAGTAATAGAACAGCTGTTTGTTGCCAAAAAAAAAAAACAACACTTTAGATGTCTAGCGAATAAAAATATGTTGTTACATTTCCTTTAAAAAATGCCAAGCAGTTAGAAGGATTATTCATATTAAACAATACTAAAATATACGAGTTATTTTAATAAGAAAATGAATTTTATGGTTTCTTTCTTTTAGAGACTATTCTATATTACAATATACAAATACGATATATATATATATATTATGAAAGTGTAAGATGGATATGATACATAGAGTAACTATTTGGATATATTAGCGAATATTCTTGTTAAGGGAATATTGAGAATATATTTTGTGATTATCATGTATCCTGCAAGTTAGGACCGCCTTACTTGTATAAAAAGGCACATACAAGTCATCTTTGTAAAATCATTACGTTTTAAATACAAAGCATTATCAGATCTTTTATGCTATCAGAGCCAAGGCTATGAAAAAACCAGAAGAGAAACAAATTGAAAGCAATATGGAGGGAGCGGTATGCAAGATCGTGACATCTCCATATTTTTTGTCTGCAAAAGACTATCACGAGAATGTGATCACTCGAGTTGTCTTCAGTGGAATAAACTATGATGAGTGGGTGAGAAAGGTGAAGACCGGACTTTGAGCAAAGAACAAACTGGGATCAATTGATGGTACGGTGAAGGCACCAGGAGAAGGTTCAGAAAATGAAGATGACTGGCGGACAGTTAACGCAATGGTGACATCGTGGATATTCAACACGATTGAACCAAGGCTCAGGTCAAGCATCACACATCATGAGATTGCTAAGGATCTATGGGATATCATTAAGGTGAGATTCATTGCAAAAAGTGAAGTAAGAGTTAAACAATTGAAAGAAGAGTTGATGAAATATAAGCAGAGAGATATGTCGTTGGAGACATATTATGGCAAACTGCAAGTGATTTGGGAAGATCTCTCAAACTATGAGTACAAGCCGGTGTGTATATGTAGAAAGTGCAAGTGGATGCACATGTGATTTTGTGCGTCAGTTGGAGATTGCACGAGAGAAAGAAAAATTGTATCAGTTTTGTCTTGGTTTGGATGCATCCTTGTATGGCAACATACAAACGACTATTGTAAATACAGATCCACTCCCAAGCGTTGATCATGCTTATTCAATGGTTGCTACAGAAGAACAGATGTGGTCTATGACCGTGATCGTGTGAAGGAATCAAGGAGAGAGGCAATGGGTTTCACAGTTAATACAAGACGAACTCAGTTGCGTGGAGATTCTCGGAACAACAATAGAGGAAGCTTATGTACTCATTGCAACAAATCAGGACACGATGCTGGAACATGCTACCAGTTACATGGTTATCATGAATGGTGGCTCGAGAATTATGGAAAAGGAAGAAGAAACACGCCTTTTCAACAGCCATATAAAAACAAAGCAAGCTATGGGAGAGGAGCTAGCGTCAACGCAGTGTCTCATACAACACAGCCAGTGGAGGCTAATGCAATAAACGGTTTGTCCAAAGAACAGTGGGAAAAATTGGTGAGAATGCTTGGAGAAATACCGGAGGAGACTCGACTCAATGGTAAGACTTGTAGAGATGATTTGATTGTAGACAGTGGGGCTTTTCATCATATGAAATTTTTTATTTTATATACACACAGTCCCCCCATGTTTGGTTGGTCTACCAAATGGAAAGTTAGTGATGGCTGATCAGGAAGGAAGCATTGCTTTGACTGAGAACATGGCGTTACACGGTGTTCTTTATGTGAAAGAGTTGAAGTGCAACTTGATTTCGGTTTCACAGCTGATTGATGAATTGAATTGTAATGTCATGTTCGCAAAGACGTGTTGCCTGTTGCAAAACCTCATGTTGATCACTCTGATTGGAATGGGTACAAAAAAGGATGGTGTCTACTTTCTTCAAGGCGTTGAGATGGTGAGAAGAGTGAAGAAAGTAGGCGAAGTGGGGTCATTGGAGCTTTGACACAAGCGACTAGGACATGCTTCAGAAAAGAGAATAAGGCAATTGCCAGTAGTTGATAGTAGTGGTGCTGAATTTTCAGTTTGTGATATTTGTTTTTGTGCAAAACAGTGTCGAAGTGAGTTTCCTTTGAGTAATAATAAAATCAAAGACATTTTCGAGCTTATTCATGTTGATTTATGGGGACCTTACCGAACACAGAGCTTGTGTGGGAGTTATTATTTCCTCACTGTAGTAGATGATTTCTCAAGAGGAGTTTGGGGTTTTCTCTTGACAGACAAGACACAAGTACAATAAACACATAAAAAATTCCTTGCACTAGTCTCACGCCAGTTCAGTAAAGATGTGAAAATAGTTCGCAGAGATAATGGTACAGAATTCACATCAATGAAGAGTTTCTTTTTTGCAGATGGGAACATTCATCAAACCTCATGCGTTGGGACACCACAACAGAATGGTAGAGTGGAGAGGAAGCACCGCCATATTCTTAATGTTGCAAGAGCCCTTATGTGTCAAGGAAAGCTGCATACCTAATTCTAGGGATAGTATGTACTGGCTGCTGCTCATATCATTAACATGATACCTTGTGTGATTCATAAAGGAAAATCACCGAAAGGAATCAATTTTGGTTCTATGCCAAAGTATGACGAGATTAAAGTCGTGTAATGTCTTGCTTACGCACATAACCAGAGAAGGAATGGGGACAAGTTTGCCACTCGTAGTCGTCGCTGCGTCTTTCTGGGATATCCATACGCTAAAAGGGGTTGGATACTATTTGATCTCGATACAGACGAGATTTTTGTGTTTCGGGCGTTACATTTTTTGAAAAAGTGTTTCCAGAATCACCTTTACCTCCCTCAGCCAAAGATGCAGTCTACGATGGAAATCAACTTATAGACTATGATGATGTCTTGTTTTATGACGACGACGATAGAGTCAGCGAAACAGAGGAGTGTGCTATCGAGTTGATGGAGGAACATGGTACTGAGATTGGGGTTGCAGAGAGTTTCACAGAAGCTAAAGAAGAGTCGATTGTTCATGATGCTCATGCAGAAGTCAGAGAAGAATCGAGTGTAGAAGCAACAAAGACACAAGAGGAAGAAGTGGTTAACATTTGTCAAGCATAAACAGAGGAGGTTGCGGTCGCTGAGAATACTAGTGATGAAACAGCGGTTGAAAATGCACTTGTACCAGAGTTGGGAAGAGGTTTACGCGAGAAGAAGTCTTCGACACGCTTGCAGGGCTATGTGATGAACACTATTCAAAAACATGAGTATGCTGATGTTGAATATGAGTTTGGACTCGACTCACTTTACGGAATAGAACAATTCCTATCGTGTGATTGTTTCTCAGCTGCTCATACAGCATTTCTGGCTGCAGTTACTGGTGGAGTTGAGCCAAAATCATTTGTTGAAGCGATGAAAGATAGAGGGATGCAGGGATGCATCTACTTTTGAGATCGTAGCTCTAGAAGAAAATGGAACGTGGACTGTTGTGCATTTGCCTCCAAGGAAGCATGTTATAGGCTGAAAATGGGTATTTAAAATTAAGTTCAACACCGATGGTACTATCGAGAGGTTTAAAGCACGCCATGTAGCACTTGGAAACAAGCAGGTGGAGGGTCTTGATTATTTCGAAACCTTTGCTCCCGTGGTGAAAATGACTAACAGTACGTATGTTTTTAAAATCGCATGTGGTCGAGGATGGGATTTGCACCAAATGGACGTGCATAAAGCATCTTTACATGGCGATTTAAATGAAGTAGTTTACATGAGATTGCCTCATGGGTTTCATGCTTCAGAAAAAGGTATGGTGTGTAGATTGTGCAAGTCTCTGTACGGATCGAAGCAATCTCCACGCTGCTGGTTTGCTAAGTTTGCAAAGGCTTTGTTCGATTATGGGTTTGTTCTATGTGGAGCAGATCATTCTCTTTTCTCTCTGATAACAGCGAAGAAGGAACTTCATATTTTGATTTACGTTGATGATCTAGTATTGACAGGGAGTTCACATGAAGTGGTTCAGGAATTTAAGAGTTATGTGAGTTCTTGTTTCCACATGAAAGATCTTGGAAAACTCAAGTACTTCTTGATTATACAAGTGGCACGCAGCCAGGAGGGGATATTCTTGTCGCAGAGAAAATATGCTCTAGACATCTTAGCTAATGTTGGATTTCTAGGTGGGCATCCAGTTGAATTTCCCATTGAGCAAAATCATCAGCTAGCGATGTCCAAGGCACCAGTCATGATTAATCCGCAGAGCTATATATGTCTTGTAGGCAGATTAACCTACATATCGGCGACACGGCCTGACCTCGTGTACGCAGTGCACACGCTTTCTCAATTTATGCAGCGTCCAATCAGGATCATTGTGATGCTAGCCTTCATGTTGTTAAGTATCTGAAAGGGTCGCCTGGACAAGGTATTTTGCTGAAATCAGATTGTGACTTTCAGCTCACGGCTTGGTACGACTCTGACTGGGCAGGATGTTCACTAACAAGACGATAACTTAGTGGATGGCTAATTCAGTTGGGAGATTCACCTATTTCATGGAAGTCTAAGAAGCAAGATGTGGTCTCTCATTCCTCTGCTGAAGCAGAATATCGCGCGATGGTTGAAACCTTGTGTGAGCTCAAGTGGATCAAAAACGTGCTCTACACAATAGGTATTGAGCATAGAGGACCAATGAATTTGTTTCTATTCAAGTTGGGCATTCGAAATCTTCGTGCTCCAACTTGAAGAGGGGTATTGGGATAGATTAGTGAATATTTTTGTTAAGGGAATATGTTGGTTAATATCCTATAGTTAGTTGAGAATATATTTTGTGATTATCAAGTATCATGTAAGTTATGATCGCCTTACTTGTATAAAAGGCACATACGAGTCATCTTTGTAAAGTCATTAAGTGTAATACAAAGCATTATCGGATCTTTTAGTTTCTCCCGTTGAGTTGGGCTACCAGCTGTAGAGAACGTAGGACTTCCTCCTAATCGAAAAGGGATACTTTTAAGATTCCATTAGACAAAAAAACGGCTTAAAAAAACACATACAATTTCTATGCTTTATTTATTTCACAAAATACTATAGTACAAAAACAATGAGAGTTTCTCTTGCAAAGAAAATTTGTATTACTAAAACTTGTTTTCAAGTTGACTTACATGTCACACTCAAACAGAGATACTAGCCTAACATATTCAAGGATCTATACTTAACCCAAAAACCCCTCATGATCCCTAGCCCTTATGTTTTGTGTTCAAACACATTAAACACCAAAACTCTTATGATTTGATCTTTTTTCTTAACTGGTGCATAATAAAAAGCACAACTCTCTTTACTTATACTAGTAGATTTTGTGGCTGCATAGGTGTTTGAAGATGTTTAAGCTATGCCTTTGCTTTCTCATGTTCAGAGGTTTCTGCTACCCTTTGGTTTTCTTGCTTCATATCTCTCAAACTACTTCAGCGGATCATGACTGGAATCAGGAGATAAACCTCCGCCTACGTTGTCCCTGAGATCCTCATGTTCTTAGTTGGTAGCAATGGTTTTTTTTTGGTGGTTTCCAAAAGTCCCTCTGATGGGTTTCAAGATAAGGATTGTTAGGAGTAGACTCTACTGAAAGAACGGGAGTTGGGAGCTAAACATCCACTTGTTTCTAGTTGGAGCCTCCTTTGGGTTTGTCTCTTTTGATTTTTGTCCATTAGCTAATCGATTTGCAGGTTATACCAGCGTTAAAGGCTGAATTACTGGAGTCCATTACCATTATGCTTTATATAATCTTAGTTTAACTTCTTCTTTGTGTCGCATGGAATTGCAAAAAACTTGACTCTTGTGCAAAGAGTCCTTTTAGCTTTTTGGGTTTTTTTGTTACTATTGTCTATGGTAATCTTTGATGGGTTTGTATTAACTATATCAGCTGCACATTCAAATAAAATTCACATATTTTAAAAAAAAAAGACTTTAGTTTGTTCCCTGTGAAATAGAATATAACTAGTACTAGATTTTGACCCGCGTTTAGAAAACGCGGGTTTGTTTGTTTTTCATTTATTAATCGAAAACTGATTTACAAATTACCATTATTTTTCATTTCGAACCATAACAATTGAATTTTTAGGTTTTTATCATTTTTTTTTCTCTTCAAAATATGGTATTTGTTCGAATTATGGTAGCTGTTCTATAATAATATTTGAGTTTTAAATTTTGTTTTCATATCTGACCTAGATTCATGTTTGAACCTATAGACCCTATACATTGTATATAATCTTGTTCGGATTTAATGAAAAATTTGTTAATTAAAAATCCGATATAACCCGGTAAAAACCTAAAAACTCACTATTAACCCACGATCTGATACTATTGATCCGATAACAAAATATCTTATAGTACTTTTTTAAAAAATTGATTAAATTACTCATATATTTATTAATATTACATAAATTAGTGATTCCTTAGAATTTGATAAAATTTTATCATGTTATCTAAATAAAAAATGATAATATAAAATAACTTATTGATATGACAATATTAGTTTATTTTCGTTATTAATAACCTATTATAAGTTTGTGTTTGTATTTTAGATTTAAAAATTTATTTTAAGATAGTTTTTAAAATATTCTTGAACACTCGTAATTGCCATATTAATATTATGTATAAAATGACATTATACACTGAAAAATGATATTCAAATATGTATATGATATATGGTGTAGGATATACGATTTTGGTTTGTATTGAAAATATGTATAATATTCAAATGATCTATTTTGAATATTGATACGTATATTTAAGAAAATAATATTTTTATGTTTCTTAATTCATTTATTGTTCATAATATATTTATACTTATATTAAATTTAAAATTAATATATCTTTTAAATATATATATAGGCCTATTATTTATAGATCCATTTAGGTGTATCTGTAGGCTCAAAACCAAAAGACTTAAATGCCATTAATGAATTTTATTAATTCTTTGTAAAAATAAGGGTATTTTTGAGAAAACTGCAATTTTCATTAAGGATATAATTTGGGAATGATCCTCTTTTAATGGTATTGATTCTACCCATAATGTGTATGGGAATAGAAATAATTAATTAATTACGCTAAAATAGTAAGATTTGTAGCAAATTTTATAGCTGGAATACTCGATGTATTGTTATCTACTTGTTTTTAAACATAAAATCGTCTACACAGACTAAGTGTTCCAAAAAAAAAATCGTCTACACAGGAACATATTATCCTAATGGTATATACCTTTTGGTTATTGTGCCAGAAATTCACTATAGTATGGAAAATCCATTTGAGATCCAACTCCAAAGATTTTTCCTAGTTTGTGCTACAAATATTTTGCAAAATTTCAATTTCATTGGAGCATATTAATTGTAAAATATCAACAATGAATTTTGGTTTGTTATGGAATCTGACTCTTATTTCTCTACTTGTACATAATTTTAACACATGTTGATTTGGTAAATAAACAAAAAATATACACTTGTTATTCAAGTAGCCTTCCAACAGAAAAAGAATGATATTATAGGTGCTATCATCACGACTTTTATTTTATTTGTTGCCAGAACATAAAAAATAGATATCAATCTGAATCCAAAGTATCTTAGTGCAAAGATGACACTACAATAAGGTAATGCAGAAGATAAACCAAAGAGACAAAACAACTACAAGCAACCAACTATGCTTTATTAGAAATCGACTAAACATTCTATTACAAGATTTTTTTATCAGCTTTACACAGCATGTTAACACCCTAACAGCTGCTACTGAAAGATTTCTAATCTACCCAAACTTGTCTCTCTATCGTTAGTACTTCAGCAACTGCTTCAGCACGACCCAAGAACACCCCTAAGGGATTTTCACCCTTCCTCTATAATAATAGCCAGTGTTTTATGGAATACACACGACTCCATAACTCTTTTATAGTGATCTCCACGTTCCTGAAACCCTAGCCTCCAATGAACATGGATATGGACAACTTCCATATCAATAAGTACACTTTCCTTTTCTTGAAATGCACTTATTTCTCAAGGTATAAACTTGCTCTCCAAGCTTATCTCTTGCCTTTTTCTACGGTATAAACTTGCTCCTCAAGTTTATCCCACGCCAGCTCCACATGGTCTTTACCACTCTGCATGCCTCCTGGTTCACTCTCTGACACACACTGCCTCAGCAACTACTTCAACGACTACATCAAGACAGAAACCCTCAGTTTATCCTTCTCCATCTCAGCATATCTTGCATCCACATGGTAATCTACTACTCCACATGCCTTATGTAGTAACGACTAATGCATCCAGCATCAGTGACTTTGTCGTCTTGTTAGTCACGGAAGACTATTGACATCTACAAGCTCCACTTGCATCTTCGAAGTACACCATGCAAAAACGATAGTAATAGCTTCTTTATACGATAAATATTTTTAGTAAAACAAGATATTTATACCTGTAAATTCATTTGTGTTTATAGTCTTTTCGTTAGCGTATAAGATTTGTAGGTTTCCACATCTTTTGAAATCTGCATCAGTCACATTATTTAGTAGTCATGGTATATGATTTCTTCAAGCATGCAAAGCTTACAAAACTAAATAGATATTTTGAAAAATAGCAAAAAAGAGAACAGTTCAAAAGAAAAGCATAAGAAATAGGGAAAAAACTTATATACATTTTGTCTCAGGTATATGGATTTGGAAGAGAATTATAATCTTGAGTTTATCGAAGAATGTCTTGCACGTGGGAGAAGCTTCATAAATAAAAGTCGTAATATAATTAACAATTTATATCGGAGAAGAAGCGCTGCGTGCTCACTTTGGGCTTGTGGATTAGGAACGAGAAAATGTGTTTTCTCATTAAAAATAGCCTCACACAAATATAAATGGTAGAATTGATGTAGTTATTCAAAGCTTGCTAAAATCATGGAGGTGTGAAAAGAATAACTATCCGGCGAAGTGAACTGAAGAAAATTATTTGTTTTAATAAATATTTAAAATGACATGTAACAAAATATTTTTTTTGTCTAGTCTATGTTGTGTTTTTTTTACAATAGTTTGCCACGCAAGTTAATTTTTTATTGGTCAGACGACTTGCGATCTAGTGATGTTAGTATAAATGGATAACCAAAAATAAAATTCACGTGAACTATGCATGGGGGCTTGTCTTTGCATGTATGCGATGTGTAAACGGTTTGTCTCTGCACGTATGGGTAAGTGCCGCAAACCCTCGATCGCCAAAATAATTTAATCTCCACATTAAAATAAATAGTCTCTGGTCCACCATGTGAATTAACCAATCAGGCGCCACTCTTAGACTGACATATCAAGTGGGATTTTGCGAGACCAAAAGGGTCCCGCTTTATGAGTGGCAGAGTCGTATCTACGAAAGTAACATATTAACGTAATGTATATGTCAATTGTCAAATACTCAAATGTGATGCATTAAAACTTGTCAGCGAAAGACGTACGTAGCCCATTTGATCGATCGTATTCGATTGGGCACGGTTTGATTGTGGTTTAAACCGAACCGTTTAATCTTGGGCCCTTTTCTTAATAAATAGTTCTACTGCCATTGAAGTTTTTGAAACAATAATGAATAGAAACAGTCTTGGGCTTTAGTTTTAACCATTTAAGGACCAAGCACAATAAGTTCATGATCCACGATGGCAATGGCCTGATCTCGACCGGGCTTAGGCTTTATAAATACGGCTACACGAATATTAAAAACAAAATTAGATTAATCTCGTGATATTATTTGCGTAGATATTTGTTTATGGTCATCACCATATTCATTTTCAACCAAAAAATGACATATATATTTAGAAAAATGTGACATATAATATATCCTTTATAAAATTATTTTAGGCGAGATTTTGTATATACATAATGACTAAAAACTTCTATATCACTATTAAAGTAAATTTTCTATACAAATATTATGTTTTGACAAGAATTTTGAAATATGGTATTAACTAATAACTCATATATCATCACTAAAATAATTATATATATATATATATATATATATATATATATATATATATCAAATTAATAAAAATTAAACTGATATAAATATATTTTTTTCATCAACTTATCTTTATAATATTATTTTAAAATTCAGTTTCATATGTGTTGCTCTCAAATTAATTATTAGAATGATTAAATATAATGATTTCGTTAATGAATCAAAGATATTATACATAATGTTATTATTGAACTTTTCTGTTTTCAATTTCTCATTCTCTTTAATATTGTTTTAATATAAATTTTAAATATATATTTCCTTTTTTGTTACAATATTTTTCCAAATCAGATAGAAAAAGACAAATATCCCCAAAAAAATTCAAATATATATATATATAAACGTGATTTCAAAAAGCCATATAATAATAAATAATTTATATATTTTAATATAAATTAATCTATTTTATTTGGTTTGAAAAACATATAATAAAAAGGAAACACCAAATTATATATATTTTGTCACTTTTTATCTTTATAAATAACAATATTTTTCTTTTTGTTTGGATAACCATTAATATAATTATAAAAATGGGAGATACAATTTACAAACTTAAAATTTAATATTAAAAACTGTGATCAATGGATTCATAATTGTCCCAATCGTTAATACTTACTTCTTTTTTCGTACAAATGAAAACTCAAATCATATAGCAATGAAGAAGTCAGAAGCTGAAAGTGGTGTACGAGAGACAAACAGAAGACTTCTGAGTTTCACTCTTTAGAGAAAATATTGAAACAAACGACCAATACTAATGCTAACTTAGTAAAACCCTAATCAAAATTAGAAAAAAAACACCAAATATGTGATTATTTTTGTAAAATCTGGTTTTAATGTTGACCTGATCACTGCTTTTTCCGGTTTTGAGCTGGGTTTTTGTTTTTCGATCCTAGTAATTATTGGGCTGGAAGCAAATCTAAAAATATGGCCTATTTATATTTACTTTTATAAGAATGTCAATAGGTTAGGTCGAACTCCTCACCTCCTCTACACTAAAATTATGCTTTACCAGTTGAGCTATTGAATTATTTATGTAATTTGTGGCCGGTATTATTGACAATTTGGTGGCAGCCCGAAGCACCAGCTTCTCCTGCTTCTGTCCAAGGCCGCCTCTGACTGTGTCGGTCCAGTTTTGAAAACCTTGAAAATAACAGTTAACTCATTAAGTTGGACAATTAATATCGCAAATGAAATTCACTATATTTATTTTAGATAGTCAAGTAGTCAACTAGTGAACCCTTTATAGCCTTATATTATTAGGATTTTGATGTATCAAAAGAAATGGAGGGTTCATAAATAGTGATTAGGCTCTTAGAAATTCTTTTAAGTTATATATCACATTTTCTCTCAGAATGAGAGAGAGAAAATAGAGAAAGTAAAACACCACATTCTAATATATTGCGTGTTTCTCTACAACAACACTTCCACGTAATAGCCGTCAACTATACTCACTCAATGTAACATGGATTTACATAGTTATTAGGCTCTTTGAAATACTTCTAATTTATATCACATTTTCTCTCAGAATGAGAGAGAGAAAATAGAGAAAGTAAAACACCACATTCTAATATATTGCGTGTTTCTCTACAATAGCACTTCCACGTAATAGCCGTTAACTAGACTCACTCAATGTAACATAGATTTACATACTGAATTGATTTCTGTGGATATTGTCAACTTAACAAAATCAAAAAAAAAAATCACCTAATATGTGATTATTTTGTAAAATCGGATTTTAATGTTGACCTGATCACTGGTTTTTCCGATTTTGAGCTGTGTTTTGGTTTTTATTAAATCCGTATTTTAGATCAAACCGGATTCGGATTAGAGCATTTCCAAGAAGAAACCTCATTTTGAGGGTGAAGAATCTTCAAAATGAGGATTTGAGGGTGAGTTGCTCCAAGAAGAAACCTCAAATTTATCTTTAAAATTTTATGTAATTTTCATTAGTCCTTAAATTTAATATAAACTACTTATAATCACTAAACTTTATACAGATAAATAACTTGTACACATTGAAATTACTAAACACAATATTTATAAATACAATTTATTAGAACACAAAATACATAAATAATAATATAAAACATACATTAATTCATAAAAATTGAAAGTATAAACTACTCACTATTATTATTTCTATAGTGTTCTCATACAAAGTACTCATTAGTTTATATTAGTTTTTATTTTATTTTAACATATTTATGTATTTTATGTATTAATAAAACATATTGATAAATAAAATATTTGAATACTTAAGTGAAATATAGTTATAAGGATTAAAGTAATAGAAAATTAATATTAGTACAATTATATGTAAGTTATAAAAATAGAAGGACTTAAATGAAAAGTAAATAGTGTTTTGAGGGCCTGAATAGTGGAACCTTAAATTTGAAGTTTCACTGTTCACGCCCTCAAAATTTGAGGGTTTGATGGTTTTTTGAAAAACAAAAAGCTTCAAAATCTGAGGGTTTGGGGGTCAGAGATGCTCTTACTAAGAGAGTCACTGTCGTACTGGTTTGACGGGGTCCGGCTTTGAAAACCTTGGAAATAACAGTAACTCATTAACTTGGACAATTAATATCGCAAAGGAATATTCAATATATTATTTTAGATAGTCAGTAAACTAGTAAACCCTTTATAACCTTATATTATTAGGATTTTGATGTATCAAAAGAAATGGAGGGTTCATAAATAGTGATTAGGCTCTTTGAAATACTTTTAAGTTATATCACATTTTCTCTAGAATGAGAAAAAGAAAATAGAGAAAGTAAAACACCACATTGTAATATATTGTGTGTTTTTCTACAACAACACTTTAACTATACTCACTCAATGTAACATAGATTTACATACTGAATTTTGATTTCTGTGAATATTGTCAACCTAACAAAATATAGCTAATTAAAGTAAAACATATGTTTTGGCAGATGTTTTGTCAACAAGAAAAGTAAAAACTCATACGTACAACTAAACCTGAGTCTAATATATTTTGGAATTTCATGATCTATATATTTGCCAGTTGCCACAACTATTATCAGATGTTTTCTGTTGAGCTTCAAAAGATGTACATAGGGTTTTTTTTTTTTTTTTGCTAAACTATGTACATAGGGTTCAAACCATTAAAATGTATCTCTTTTTAACAGGAGAGGAGAGAGATATTTACATTTCTGTCTTGAACATCGCAAATGGAATTGTTGCATTAACTATCATTATTATGGTTATGCTCTCTACTATTGTTACAGATTTAAAGAAACTATTAAAGCAAAATATGTATATGATTATGCCATGTAGACACATACTACACCTTTCCTTCTTCTCCCCCGAGCTTTTTCTTCCCCTGCCTCGACTCTACTTGTTTCTTCGGTGACTGGCGCGTGGTGGCTCCTCTAGCACCACCGCCGGTCTAGTTTGCTTTGATTAGCTTTCTATTGTGTATTTTCTGTTGTTTTTAAGCTTTGGAAGGGGATTTCGCAGACTGGAGTTTCTAGATCTAAGTGTTTATCGATGTTCTTATTTGTTGAGGTGGTCATGGGCTTTCTGTTTGGTGTCCGTCGTCGGTGAATCGCGATGGTATCTCCCAGATTCATGCTCCTAGTTTTCCTCCATTCGATTTGGGTGGTAGAAGTGAAGGGCTCATGCTCGTTGTGTTGTGGCCTTACGGTGGTTTTGGGATACTTGGTTGGATCCAGAACCGGTGAAGTGCGACGCTAGCCCCTGCCCATGAGTTTCTCTTGTTTGCTGTCCCTTCCTCGTTTCTATGCTATCTTGGTGGCCATTGTGGAAAGGTGAGTGAGGATTAGATGTGTATATGACTTGACGTATTGCTTGAGCTTGGGAGTTCTGCTTCTTTTCATTGAAGTCATCTTCAGTGGTTTTGATCTTTGACGATAAGAACCATTGGGAGACCATTTCTAGTGTTTGAGGGGATCGAAAGGAGATACATGTTTTTTCTGGAGCTTTTGCTTCAGTGATGGTCGATTGCCGCTGATTTGCTCGTGTTAATTTTGGATTTGGAGTGGTTTTTATCTAGTTACCGGCTGTTGAATAAGACGTAGTCGGGAAGCTTTCTTAGGCTTTGCCCTAGGGTGATGGTATGATGGTGCGTATGAGGCGCGTGGAGAACTCTTTCAAGGTCCAATGGCGAGACTTAGTTGGGATTGAAGGGTGTTTACAGCGACGGTTAAAGATTCTAACCTCTTTTAGTTCAGTTATATGTATTGGTGATGTTCGTGTGCTTCCAGTCCTTCTTGTTACTCCTTTCTACTGGTGTTAGTGGTTGATGAGGTCTCGCTAGGTAAGTTCATCTTCGAGTGCATGGTTGAGCATTCCTTGCTGAAGCTTGGTTATCACTCTTCTGCCTTTTGTCTCCTTTTTCTTGGTTATATATTAGCTTTAAGAGTGTGTATTATGTTTATCTTTTGGCTCCGGATGATACTTTTTACCTCGCCGGCTCTTGGCTTCGGGTGGTACTTGTTACCTCGCCGACTCTTGGCTTCAGACAATGTAGTTATTGTATGCGTGTAACCGAATGTTTGATATAATCTTAATCTACCAGATGAAAAAAAAAAAAGACACATGCTACACATAGATATAGACACCATCTCTGCCCCGAGCAAACAAAAAGCAATTAAACAAAATTTATATCTAACATTTTCATTTTCTTAATACTAGAACGTTTTAATTTTAGACACCATCATAACATTTTTATATTATCTCAATACGCTTATTTCATTAAATGTCATTTTCCTCCGACATCATCTCCAGTGACCTGCATTCGCTGCTACAGAAGGCTCTATATCCCCTGCAAAATTAAATCACCACAGATTTGTTAATTAGC
The DNA here is from genome assembly GCF_000695525.1 of Brassica oleracea var. oleracea. Classification (NCBI taxonomy): domain Eukaryota; kingdom Viridiplantae; phylum Streptophyta; class Magnoliopsida; order Brassicales; family Brassicaceae; genus Brassica; species Brassica oleracea. The sequence goes on from NC_027752.1 coordinate 31,015,146, forward strand.
TATTCAAAACTCAATTACATAAAATATCATATAGTTTAAATTAATTTCTTGTACGTAGAAACTCTATAAATTAATAATTGATAAATTAATAATCTGTATAAATTAATAAATTTTGTCGATTCCAATTTAGGCTGGTTCAAAATTTAACACAAATCGATAAAATAATAAGATAATGGTTTTTTGAAAAAATCTATGTAAATATATAATTCCATTAAAATTATAAATTAATAATTTATATGTATATATATTTTATATATTTCTGATGAGATTTAGTAATATTATATCTAAAATCACATTTAAGTTTTATGTAATATATATTATATACACCAAATAATATAATAATAAAATTAATATAAATGTCAAATTTCAAAAAATAACAATTAATGTCTATGCACTAGAATTAAATATTTTTCTTATCTTATAATAGATATATTTTTAAAAAAAATCTAAATAAAAATTTTTTTGTATATTAATATTTTTATAAATTAATAAAATTTCAAAATGGCAACATTATTAATCTACAGAAGTTCTACTTATATTGTTAAAGTGTAAAAAAAAATATGAACTTTACCTGTACATGAAAATGTCATCACGAGGTCCAAGATCCTTCTTACAGTTACAACAGGTACTGAGAAAGCTGTCGGATGGTAAACAATCCGATTCGTTAACCGGGTCGGAGCTCCTGAACAAAACGACACCGGGTTGGCTCTCAATGATACAGTTATCGAATATATGGATCGTTCTCGGGTTAGGCCCGTGACACGTAACGCACGTGTAATCTTCCGATAATTCCATATCGCTGGTCGAGAAATAGCCGGTGAAGATACGGGGCGACGCAAGACCCGACCCGGAAACCGTTTTCTTCATCTCTTCCGGCGAAGGGGAGACCGGAGGATTCTTCGTTTTGATCCCAAAATCCGACGAAGAACGTGGAGGGTCCGGAACCCGGATCCGGAGCTGAGACCCGAATATAATTGTCCCGGATCTTGGTCGGGAGAACCCGGGTTCTTGGTTTTCTTCTTGGACGAGAGAATCGACAATAGCGAGTCCGATTCTTTTGGGTTCGAGCTTGAGCCGGGTCTCGGGTTCGTAGGGTTTCGGGTTATCGGATCCAAAAGGGTTTTTCAAAACGGTGAAAGGTTTTGTGTCGAGGATGGAGGTGGGACTCGCCACGGCGTCGTTTTCAGTGAAGCTTTTAAAGCTGCTGAAAGCTGTGAAGAGCCGTGGAAACGGCGTTGGTTTACTCTGTTTCTGGTTGGTATCCGCCATTAACGAAGCTTGCTTGCTTCTTGATCTCTTCTTCAGCATAACTCACTGCTCAATCACGCAAAAGAAAATGAAAACATTAAAGCTACAGTCTCTTCGTTATTTGCAAAACTGAGACAACACGAGAAAGACACAAGAAACTAACCTCAAATATCAGAAAAGTTTCAGACTTTGTGGAAACTTTCAGAGAAAATAAAAGTGATAGAGAAAATAAATTAAAGTTTGAAGAGAAAAAACAAAACAAATAAGAAAAATAAATGAAAGTAACTGAAAAGAAGCGAGAGCTTTATTTACTCCCGACTTTCTAGCACTTTTAATGTAACACAAAACGTTCTGCTTGAGATTGAAGTAAGAAGAAGAAACAAACAAAAATAATAATAATAAAGAGATATTTTTTAATTTGTTGGGACTTAGTGGGTTATAGTTTCAATGACCTATGAGAGAACAAAAACAAAAACAAAAACAAACCAACCCCATTGATTCTCTTCCATATCCTCAAAAATCGTCATGAAGTTGCATTGCAGAAACAGAGCACTAAAGAGTAAAAAGACACACTAACGCCTGTATGAAACTGATAATAATATATCTGTATTTAATTAATAGTATAAGTATGTGTAAAGGAATATTATGTATATATATATAGAGAAAGAGATGTCCAGTACTGTGGAAATCAGTGGGTGAAGAAAACCACTCAAAGCTTTAACTCCATCAGTGGAACTTCTCAAATTCGTTTCATTATTTCTTTAAAAAAAATAACTGCATTATTATTTTTGGCTTTTATTCTTTATTAATTTAAGATTTTTTCTTGCTTTCTGGTGTGCCAAGGAACCACTCACGTCGTTTTCTACTTGCCCTTTTGGATTTTATTATTTTTTTGAATTTTTCTTTTAGTTTTCTTTCCATATTCTTTTCTGTTTACTTATATAAAAAGGAAACTTTAGTAATTTAATTAAAAAAGACGTTTGGAAATTCTCGTGTTGCATTCTTCCTATACTTGCAATTGCATATTGTACTAGTTACAACTAATTCATCAATTGGAATATCATAAACCTTTAGTTCCTAGCGATAACATAATAATATACATATGATTAACAAAAAAAAAGATATGAAGTATACAAGTAAACCTTTAAAAGAAAAGTAATTACAAGTTACAACCTTTAAAATTAGAATTTTCCAAAGTTGTTTTATCTCTATAATCCGGTCGTCAAGCTTCAAAGGCGAACAGTTTTGCGCAAACCGTTCACGAGGTTAGTGTTTGGGCTTGCTTAAGCTTAAAACTCCAAATAGCCCTAACAAAGGGCCTTTGTTCTTAGTGGAAATCAAATTCAAACGCACTAAGACCAGAAAGGTGTATGGGTTTCTTTTTTTTTTTTTTAGCTTGAGTGTATAAATGAATTAAAATAGATGCAATGTACTTCTTACTCAATCTTGATTAGGTGTTTGTTTATAAGTTATGGAGGAATCCATACATAGTAAAAAGTAGGGAAAGAGGATTTCATGCCGACGTTTCTCAAAAACGGAAATGTAGATAAATTATGGTTGAGAAACTAATCAGTATTTTTCCTATTATAACAAATCTAGTAGACCCAGCGCGAATATGAATTTTCAGTTTTTAATTATTTATTTTATTAAATGATGTACTTGTAATATTCGTTCATATTATATTTATTACGTAAATATTTTTTTTTGCATCTTAAACTATCTATTTTTTTACGAATGTGTGATATCATATAAAAAAAATATAAAAAATGAGTATATAGAGTTAATTAGATAATTGTAAAAACAGAATTTTTCTTTCGTGTGCGATATCATATAAATAATGATCCATCCACTTAACAAAAATCATGATTTTTTTATGTGTAATTTTTTTTTGACTATTTCTTTAAAATTATATTAAATTTTACATAGTTTAATTAGAATATTTTTAATATATTTACCTTTTTATTTGAAAGGCAACTCAATATTTTTTAAAACATTATAACAAAATATTTAAAAAATATTTTTAGAATTTGTTTGAAAAATATGAAAATTACATTTTAAATTAAAATTATCCTAAAATATGATAAGTTTTGATGTAAACGAAAACTTAAATTATGTCAAAAAAACATAGTCATTCTTAAATATTTTTTGAATAAATAATTATTTTTAAATTTAATCAACTGAAAATAATATCCGTACAATTGTGTGAGTCAAATTCTTGTTTTATTGATGCATGTTATATATTAGTGCTGCATGTTTTAGGTAACATTTTAATGATGCACGTTTTTTAAAATCTCCATTATTAAAATTATGCATATAAGGATAACTCATGAGTTTTTTTGGTTGATTAAATGACATTATGTCCAAATTTATTTAAGGATATTTTATTAAGATAACCGAAAAAGACAAACAATAAAATATGAAGTTTAAATTCATTTAAGCATATTTCATTAATGTAACTGAAAAGACAAGTAATAAATTAGACAGTTTTATTCGTTTTAGGATATTTCATAAATGCAACTGAAAAAGACAAGTAAATAAATAGAGAGTTTAATTGATGAAATAAGAACATTTTCAAATGGGTACTTCTCTTGTAATAATATAGATTACTTGTCTTCCGATGAATTTCCAATAAAATGTTGATAAATAAAATCTAAACTAATTTATATATAATCTTCTCTGATTTTTGTACCCATTATATTTTCCTACAAAAACATTAATTTAAAATGTAGAAATTAAATGCTTCTTCTTTACCAAAATCTAATTCAAGTTTACAAGGCTTTTGATTTGAGATGGCTTCATACTATCTAACTAGCTACGTACATGTTAATTTTTATTTAAAGCTGCATATATTTTGTTATTATTGAACTTGAGAATCACATCATGACTAGAAATGGGTATACAGTTTGTTCTCACCGTCACATTACAATATGTTTCGATATTTATTTCATTGATACAAAATATAAGTTTCATAACGTAAGTAGATTTACGGAATTTGTAATAACACCCAGATGGATCACCCAGATGAATTTTTAAAAACTCATCTCAAATTTTTACTCAAACGAAAGTGAATCTTGATGGTGCATCTCGATGCATGTGCATCTAGTTCAGTCCAAAATGATAAATGACAAAAATGAAATTTTAAAATCAAAATATTATTTTCAAACCAAAAATTCTATTTTTTGCATATATATTTTCCCGTCATAACCGAAAAATGTATTTTCCCGCCAAAACTGAAAAACAAACTTTCCCACCAAAATCGAAAAATGCGGTTTTCCGCAAAAAACGTAAAAACGCACATTTTCATAAAAAAATGCACTTTTCGACCAAACCAGTAAAACTGCACTTTTCGGCCAAAACGGTAAAACGCACTTTTCCGTAAAAACGCATTTTCCCGCCAAAAACGTAAAAATGCATTTTTCCACCAAAAACGCAAAAATGCATTTTCCCACCAAAACCGGAAAACTCATTTTCCCGCCAAAACAGGAAAAAAAGCATTTTTCCGCCAAAATCGCAAAAACTAATATTCCCGCCAAAACCGGAAAAATGCATTTTCCCGCTAAAACCGGAAAATTCATTATCCCACTAAAACCGGAAAATTCATTTTCCCGCCAAAACAGCAAAAACGCATGTTCCCGCCAAAACCAGAAAAGCAGTTTCCCGCCAAAACCACAAAAACACATTTTTCCGCTAAAACCGGAAAATCAGTTTCCTGCCAAAACCGCAAAAACGCATTTTCCTGCCAAAACCGGAAAATAAGGTTACTGCCAAAACCAGAAAATCAGTTTCCCGCCAAAACTGCAAAACACACTTTTTGTCAAAGCACATTTTTGGTAAAAACCGCAAAAAATATTTTTCGCCAAAAACGCATAATGCACTTTTCCCGTCAAAACACAGAAAAATGCACATTTTCCGAAAAACCGCAAAATGCATTTCCCCGCCAAACCTGCAAAAACGTATTTTTCCGCCAAAACCACAAAAATGCATTTTTCGTCAAAAACACATTTTTCTCAAAACCCGCAAAATATTTTTGCCAAAACCGTAAAAATGATATTTTTCTGCCGAAACGTAAAAAATATATTTTAGTCATTTTATTAACAAGTCCACCTAGATGCAGATGCAAGTTAACAAATAAAAAGCAAACGAAAATAGTTGTATTCAGATGATTCATTTGGATGCATAGACGAAACGAAGAAACTAACAACGTCTAGACGAAACATCCGGATAAGAAAATGAACAGGCCTAACTAACTCGAAGAAAGACGCATGTAGTTTTGTCAACGGGGAACAAATCGAGACAATGATCACTAGAACTTTTAGTTCATTTTGTAAATCAAATTATCTATGATCGAAATTTTTCTTTATGTAATGATTTATTGTACCTTTTCGGTGATGATGGTGGTTTTGTTAGCATGGGTGTCGGTGGACTTGGTCACTGATCAGCATCGGAATGGAATGAGATACGATCATACGTACTGAATATATTTCACAATCTTAACTGATTCCTTTTGCTTTCATCGCTGGCTCGTCTCTTTTGTGGGATATTGTCACACACTGATAAATAACTTAATAGTTTTATATAACACACTTGCTACGTATAAAACGAAAACTTTTGACGTTATTCTAGAGAAAACCCTTTTCATACTGCATGAAATTATTACCGATCAAAATACCACCTAGATTAATAATAAAAAAGATTAATTTTATTTAAAAAATCTGAAATAATTGAAAAAAAATAATAAAACTAATTTTAATGATGCTAATGCCACTAACTAAACCCTAAACTTTAAATCTATACCCTAAACTCTAAACCCAAACCGTAAATCCAAAACCCAAATTTCTATATCCTAAACCCAAATCCTAAACCCTAAATCCAAACCGTAAACCCTAAATCCAAACCCTATATCCTAAACTCAAATCATAAACTCTAAACTCAAATCATATATCCAAACCTAATCCCTACACCCCAAACTCAAATCGTAAACTCTGAACCTAAATCCTATATCCTAAATGTTTGGGTTAATGTTGATGTTGTTTCTTTAGGGTTTAAGATTTGGGTTTAGAGTCTAGGTTTGGGTTTATGATCTAGGGTTTGGGTTTAAGGTCTAGGGTTTGGGTTTAGAGTTTACGGTTTAGGTTTAGGGTTTAGGATTTGGGTTTAAGATATATGGTTTGGGTTTAAGATTTAGAGTTTGGGTTTAGAATTTAGGGTTTAGAGTTTAGATTTAAGGTTTAGGGTTTAGTTAGTGACGTTAGCGTCATTAAAATGAGCGTCATTATTTTTTTTCAATTATTTTAAATTTTTTAAAATAAAAAATAATATATTTTATTATTAATTTATATAACATTTTGATTGGTAATAAGAGGGGAAGTGAATTTAAAGGTTCAACGGTGAACCTAAGTTTTGTTCAATTATTAATATCTCATATACAAGAAACATATTTTAACTGTTTCTTTTGTTTGGTGGAAAAAGTTGTGTTGGGTTGACAGTATTTGTACATGTGTAGCCGACGATCACTATTGTTATAACCACAATATTTTGCGCCTATCAATACCGGCGACCGGAATCCTCCGTCTAATAAATTTCTGTAACTATCCTTTTACATGTTTCTCAACCAACGTACGTGTGGATTTCAGTCTCTTTGCTTCATCTCTCTTAAATTGCTGCTCACAATCTAGACCACCAAATGGTATCCCTGAAAGGAAAACTAAAAAAATTAACAATAAAAAAGTAATACTAGTCCGGACGAGGTAGTCCAAGTGGAAGGACGGACCTGTGGTGGCTACCACCATCCGGGTTCGATTCCCCCCCATGCGGAAACTACCCTGCCTCTTCTGGACACCAAAGCGGTATTGGGTTCGATACAGCCCAGGTAAAGCCCTCCCAGGTGAAGTGGACCGCTGCCTGACCGGGCCCAGGAGAATGACCCGTGAAACGGGAAACCCCTGGATTATCAAAAAAAAAAAAAAAAAAACATTAACCTGGTCTTGAGAGTTAAGATTGAAAAACTAAGTCAATTACCTGACAACTATTCCAACCAGAATTACATTTTCGGTTTTGGTTACTTAACTTTTCTGAATAGCTAATTTTCATTTTATTTTCATCGTTCATTTTATCTCTTTTATTATTTTCATATTCCCTTGGTTTTTTATAATTCCACCAGATATTTCTACATGCATTCCAACACCAGCCGAATTAATTTCCATCACAGTGACTATAAACGATCCTCTAATCTCCAGTGCATCTAAATCCTTAACCGCTTTGGCGTTTTTATCACCAACAACGTTTGAAAACATTTGAAATTTCTGATGATTTTTTCGCAATTGTATTTCATCAACATCTCCTTGCCAGAGAGAAGCTCTAGCATTACGACTCCAAAGGTAATATGTCCCATATTGAGTGACGATTATTGGCCTTTGTAATTCCATATGTCTCACTCTTGGAATATGAGAGTTATAATGTATAATAACCTACATTTTTGATCCGTTTGAATATATATATTTTGAATTCCGATTTGTGTTGGAATGAGATTGAGAAATGGTGAATTAAAAACATATTGACTCCATCAACTTTTTGAAACCACTATAGAGGGGACTTAACCGTGTAAAATATATACACTGCACATCCACCTAAAACTCTATACTATTTGTATGGATTTAGCAACAGTGTTTTCCACTAGATAATTTGATGTAACCAATTAACAATCTAATTGAATTACCAATCATAGATTAGGGACAAGAAATCATGAATGGCTTTAAGCAGTGTTTCTTTGCAAAGCTTGATAATCATCAATTTAACTATAATAGTGTGAATGCACAGTAGAGAACTAAGAGCACCTCTAATGGGAGTTCTATCCATTGAAGTTCTAAACTTACGTATATACAATATATACATATACATATACAATATATACATATACATATATGACAAGTTTAGAACTCCAATGGATAGAACCCCCATTGGAGGTTCTCTAATGAAGCATCACGAGTCGTGTCATGGCTCATCAACACAATCCATCTGTCCGTGAGAGCAGAATCTAATCTCTTTGTTACTGTCAGAAAAAGGAGCCCACTCTTTTAAGAATCACAGATGGGTCCCAATAATAACCCTATTAAAGCACTAAGCGTCGGTTCTACTTAGATTAAATGGGGGGCCACGTGAGCTTGCATCACCATTCACTGCTTCATGTCGCATCATCTATCTTGCTACACAGAAAGTAAATTGGAAAAATAAAAGAGGTAATATTTTATAAAGCACAGACTGAAACATGTGAAATCAAAGGGCATTATTTGAATGCTACTATGGATACATGCGAAAAAATTATCAAAAGAGCTTTATTTGCCGAAAGAATCTCAATATCCTCAAAAATGAGAAATGGAAAGCAGCTTATCATCACAAGTGAGGAAGCCACCGGTGACCGGCTCAATGATCTCCTAGGCCCCAAACCAGCTTCACATGAATCTCAATATCCTCAAACATGAGAAATGGAAAGCAGCTTCACATCACAAGTGAGGAAGCCACCGGTGACAGGCTCAATGATCTCCTAGGCCCCAAACCAGCCAGTTTGACCAGGAATGCCTGCGAACAGTATAATCATGAATAAGAAGAGCAAGCGGTAAACAAACGAGTGCGAAGGGAGCGAAGCAAGTTTTTATTTTTAAGGAAATCTAGTCTCACTTTATAATGTTTTAATAACAGCTCATGCTTTTTAATGATTTTTTTATGGTTATGCCGGCGATGATAGATGGATTTGGTAATTGGTTTGTTCCAATTTTTGTGAGAAGCGGAAAACCCATCAAAAAACGACGATTGTACGTGAAGGTTTCCAAAGAAAGACCCCTTGGTTCTGGCAAACAGATCACAATTACAGGTACAATACCGATGGAATGAACCAAATACGAAATAGTTAAGTGTGTCCACACCACACCCCCCCCCCCCC
>NC_027752.1:31024550-31033174 GCF_000695525.1 Brassica oleracea var. oleracea
CCCCCCCCCCCCCAAACAGACTTGACGAAGAATCCATTCTAAGGCGAGCTCGAGCAGAAGGGGTTCCTCCGACGCGTCTAGCCCTACTTCTGTTATGGAAGAAGCGTAACCACACGACAAACACAATTTGCAATTAAGATTTTGAACTTACTCGGTTGATTATTTGGATGTATAGAATTACGCCAATTTATAGGCCCAATATGATGTGTTTGTGTGACATCACCGGTTATTTCTTCTTTATTTGGAGTTAAAAAATGTCTATCATCAATTCAGTATCAGTCTTCTTGTTGATAATAATGAACATTGGAGTCTGTTTTGAAATGACAAACACAAAATCAAGTAAAATAGATGGATTTTTTTTTAAATAATAAACAAAACGTGGTGACCAATATATATAATGACATGTCATTTCCAGTGAAGTTCTTGTATCCTTTACATCATGCGGTTATATAAACGCAGGGATCATGTATTATGTATATATTACTTGCAAGTTGGTGTTTTTATAGTCAAACTTGGTTGGAGGAATAAAGAACTCTGGTGTCGTTAAGTTACAGCTTCTACTTTCATTTCTCATTCAACCTGAATCATTAGTAAAATACAGTAGATAGCTTAATACAAGTCTCGTGTCAACAAATTTTAGCAAACGCATACATTTTTTGTAGACAATTATAATTTATGCATAGTTTAAGGATATATAATATACAGATGGAATCTGTATAAAATAAGTGTAAATGTAAGTATCTGAATATGATTTTGATACAATATTAAATATTGATAGGAGAAGAAATGTAAAACATCATATTGACGACACCATTTTTGCAAAAAAAAGAAAAAGAAATGTAAAACATCATATTGACGACACCATGCATGACTTCTGTTCAAGATGCATGCGTGCGCCTTGATGATACTTCTCAAAGACTTTTCACTATCTTTTTTTCTTGCAAATTTTCATGAAGATTTAAATATATGTAACCAACTATGACGTTTCAAATATTATAATTTTCAATATATGATCCATCAGAAATGTATAATGCCAAATATTTAATATTTAATACAAATTTCACTATTTATGGTGTTTAGATGCTGCCATGTTAGTGACGTATTAATATTTGTGTGTAAATCCAGAGAAGGAAACGATTAAAATTAAAAATATTTTTTTTGGTCATTTACACTATTAAGAAATATTAATCGGTTGAAAAGCAATAAGACCACGATTAACGCTGGAACCGGAAATGAGTTTTTTAATGTTAATTTTTATTTTTTGTCTGAATAAAAAAAAATTAAAAACCAACAAATCGCGGATCACCACGTGTCAGTGGAGTCCGCGAACAGTTGAAAAACCCAGCTAAGAGGGATCCTTATTCTGGACTTTCTGGCATCGGTTTTTCACTCCTTGTGGACCTCTCCCCTCTTAAAACCCCACTAAAACCCCACTAAAGCCCCCTATAATCCTGCCCTAAGAAGTAGGAACAACATATATCGTAAAAAGGAATAATTCTTATGTGTTCTTGCTCGGCAGAAATATAACTTTTCTGTGTAAGCACATTGGTTTTGATTGGTCTATTAAATTTACCACCAAAATTGAACCGCACATAGTGGATTATAGCAAACCCATAGGCAAAACTTTTTCCTGAATTAATGACGCTAAGATCATAACTTCATTTATATAGTTACTTCATCCTTTTCATGCAAACGAACAAGAAAACACTAAGACTAAGAGAAAGTCGCAATAGATCATAATTCATATGGCACGATGTGAACACCTTATGACATTATGATAACATGGAGACAAAAGGGGGCCATCACTCGTTGCCGTAAACATCTTTTTCTTTGCAAACCAAAGAGCATATCGTATTAAGTTTTTCCGGAACAATTAAACCTTATTAAGATACTTCCTTTTTTTGTTTTTCAACTGGCTTTCAAGATACTTCTATATTATTCTATTAACTAGTGGCATAGCTCCGCGCAAGCGCGGAGCCGAGTACATTATTGATGCATTGTGTAGTCTTATGTATGAGATTTTGTTTTGTTTTTTTAACTTTCGTTTTTCCGTGTTGTATATAATCTATATTATAATAGATTGATTAGGTTGATATGAGAATAACCGGTGATTTCTTATGTGTTGATATTTCATATCTTATCTGTAGACGTCTAAAAGAGTTTCCGATTTATCTTCATGAATTCGACATCTAGCAACATTTTTTCCATGAATATGTCGGACAGAGACCCACATATCCGCTGATATTCAACATCTGATACGCTGACTAATTGTCATCCTCATTAGCTATCCAGTAAATTCGCAAGCTGTGCAAGTATAAGAAAATAATTATCTACCACAGTTTAGAAACCCCAAACAATAGTGAAACCTTTTATTAAACGTAGAAGAAGACAATATACATAACCCTATAAATATGGTCAAGGCGAGATCTTTTAACATAAATAAAAAATGAATCTCCATGAGCTCCTCTCAGGTATATGCGAACTCTCCGTCCAAGAAGATGTTTTTCTTTTTCATTGGTTGTTCATGTAGTTGTCGGTTGTGTAAACGATTTTGTTCACCTCCTCCTTGAAACTACCAATGTGTTCTAATTCGGATTTGAAGTCTGGGAAATTAGTGAATCCCTCCATGGCGTACATGTCTTAGTGGACAACTTTGGGAAGTAGACCAAACAACAAAAAAAAGTTACATTAATCAAGTTTTCAGTAGGACTATGAAATTATATCAATTTAAAGAGTTTCAATGATACGCGACACTGAATAGAGCGGTTTAGAGTGTAATGGTTTATCACTGGAGGTGAGAGTTAAGCGATGAAGTGGGAGAACCCTAGGCCCTAGCTTAGAGACGGTGAAAAAGAATAGACGATTAGGAGGATTCTTTGGGTCTGTCTGACGCATCAGCCTTTTACCTTTTAAGGCTTATGTGGAAACTGGGTGCGATAGGCCGCGAGTTAATTAAAATGACTTAACAACCATTAATTCATTACACAGCCTTGTTCGAAAACTCACCGCCGAGGGCCGTAAAATCGCCAAAAAAACGTAACTCAGACACCAACGGTGATGATTTAGACTGATTCGGTCTGAAAATCAGGATTCTTAAAAAATGAGTTTTTACTCGTTTTATCCTATAATCGAGTAGTATATATAAAGATTCATGGTGTTTCATGAAAATGACAAAAAAACGAAGAAATTGATGTATAGCTCGTGAAAAATCAATATTGTAGAAAACCTAAGTCGAAAGAGAAAGATTGTAAAAGTCATAATTGCTTTTAATTAAACTTAATCATAAAAACATGCAAAACACTCATGGTTTCTATTCGAACCCGGGTTGTTTGCCTTTTTAAAGATGTGTAAACTACTGCACTAAGTGATATTTATTGTAAGCTTTTACGAATAGATAATATATTAAAACAAAAGCATAAAGATGAGATCCACAAAAATAAATAAAATGCTGATGTGGATAAGAAGAGAGCAAAAACTCAATCATTATAATATAGATTATCAGATAAACAATCATCCTTAACAAAACTATACAAAACATATATATTTTAAGCCCTCATATGCGTAAAGAAACTCTCTCGTTCAAATCCTGCTTTCTCCAAAACCGTATGAGTTGTTTTGTATCTTCATTCCACCACCGCAAGAAAAATCCTCAAAATAAGCTTAGAAGGCCCATTAGTTATTTTGGCTGATCTTGTTGGATTCACGTCCTTGCAATCTATAAAATTTCCTGTTTATGTTATTGCCACTTCCGGAATTTTTGTCTCGTCTATAGCTCTCGTACACTCTCTTACTCTCTCTCTCTTTTTTCTTTGTTTGTGAGCCTGTCTTAGATAAGTTATTGACACTCAAATAAAAATTCTCTCTACTAGAATCCTTATTTTAAAAAAAATATTCCAGACAAAGAAAGATACTGTGCATTTGCACTAATCGTAGCATAAACCTTACAACTAGTAAAAGAGTGGATAAATGTACATATACCTCTTTTTGGAGCTTATCTAGAAACTCGGATACAACCCAATAACTCAAGAAGGATTTTGGGAGCTCTTCCAGTAGACTGAAATTTTTTTGCGAACTCGGAACATAATCACTCGGCTAGAATCATCGTGGTATGGCACCCGAGTGTTACAGTTACCATCTACAAGACTTCCCCTCAGGCTGTTACTTGTGGGATCTTTATTCAGGCTGAAAACATAAACTTCACCGTCAGCTTTGTGTATGGTTTCAATCAACCGGAAGAGAGACAAGCATTATGGGAGGAGCTGTCCCTGCTCAATGCTACAACGCCGGTTTCAAGATGTCCGTGGGATGTCCTAGGAGATTTCAATCAAATTTTGCGGGTTGATCAGCACTCGAATCATCTGCAAACTGAGGTGGATGTAACCAGTATGGAGGACTTCAATCTGGCAATCCAGGATGCTGAATTATTTGAGGCTCAAGCAAATGGCTTAACCTACTCATGGTGGAATAATCAAGATGCTAGTCCTGTCTCGAAGAAGATTGATCATGCGCTGATTAATCATCATTGGGCAAAACAGTTTCCAGATGCATTTTGTGAGTTCTTGGAGCCGGAACAGTCGGATCATGCACCCTGCTTGTTCAATATGCCGTCACTGCAGAGAAGGGTGACCAAACCGTTCAAGTTCTTTCATCATACAATGGATCACCCGGAGTACTTGGAGACAGTTCGAGCAATTGCGATAATATCCAAGGATCACTGCAATTCAAGTTTGCAAGATCTCTGAAATTGCTTAAGGGGTCTCTCAGGAGGTTAAATACTAGGCATTACAGTGGTATTTCTCTCAGGGTCAAGGACCAAGCGGCTACTGCGGCTTCTCTTCAATGTCAACTTCTCACTAATCATGATGCTGATACTGCTGCTCTTGAACATTTGGAAAGAGGGAAATGGAAAATGCTGTTTAAAGCAGAAACAAAGTTCTACCGTCAAAAATCTCGGGTACAATGGTATAAGCTTGGTGATAGAGACACCATCTTTTACCACATGTTTGTGGTTCAGAGAGCAACAAGGAATCACATACACTTTCTTAGAGATGCCACAAACCAGATGATTGGAACTGCTGATGGGATTAAGGCTCATGCGGTTGATTATTTCACTGATAATTTGGGGAGCACTGAATTACAGATTTCTCCAATCTCGGTGGAGCAACTGAAAAAATTAATGCTTTTTCGCTGCTCTGAAACGTAAGGGCATGAGCTACAGAAGGATGTCTCTCCGGAGGAGATAACTAAAACAGTCTTCGCCCTCCCTCTTAGGAAATGTCCAGGACCTGACGGATACTTAGTTGAATTCTTGAGGTCTTCTTGGTCTGTTATTGGGAAGGATATTATTGCTGGATTGCAGGAATTTTTCAGGAATGGTAGGCTCTTAAAGGACCTCAACACTACAGCTATTGCGCTTATTCCAAAAAATTCTTAGGCCTGCCACCTTGGAGAGTTTTGTCCCATCAGTTGCTGCAACATCATCTATAAGGTCATTGGGAAAATCATTGCTAATCGCCTTAAGCCTATCCTTCAGCTCTGTGTTAGCAACAATCAAGCAGCTTTCTTAAAGGGTCGTTCCCTCGGGGAAAACGTTCTTCTCTCTTCTGAACTGATAAGGGATTACACCAAAGCTTCTTGCTTGAAGAGCTCGATGCTAAAGGTCGACATCAGGAAGGCTTTCGACACAGTTTGTTGGGACTTCGTGCTGAAGATGCTTGAGGCACATGATTTTCCCCCCACTGTTTAGAACATGGCTAAAGGAATGCATTACTTCACCAAGATACTCTATGTCTATAAATGGAGAACTCACTGGATTCTTCAAGGGAGAAAAGTGGCTACGACAAGGAGACTGTATATCCCCCTATTTGTTCATTATGGTGATGGAAGCTCTCTCAAAATTCCTGGAAAATGTTGTGGGGGAAGGAAAGGTCAGGTTGCATCCGCAGTGTGAAGACCCTCAAATAACCCATCTACTATTTGCAGATGATCTGCTAATCTTCTCAGATGGTTCTCGTCATTCACTCTCTGGTATTTCTTCGGTAATGGCATAATTCAAAGATGTTTGTGGGCTGGAAATGAATCCAACTAAATCTGAAATCTTCTTCGGCGGCTATGAGGAAATTGAGGCGGCTGTGCTCAGTGACGTCTCAGGTTTCAAGCTTGGGACCTTTCCCACTAGATACCTTGGCTTACCGCTTAAACCTGGTAAACGCCTCTCTTTGGCTTCTCTCCAACTGCTGATCGACAAAATAACAAGTAAATTGCACTCGTGGACTGTTAAGTATTTATCTTTTGCGGGTAAGATCACACTGATATCATCGGTGATATACGGCATGGTAAATTTTTTGAGTGTTGTATTTGTGTTGCCTAAAGCTTTCTACGCAAAAATTGATTCTATATGTGTTGGGTTTCTTTGGAAGAATGACACTACGCCGGCAAGAGGTTCTCGAGTTGCTTGGTCAGACATTTGTAAGCCCAAGAGTGAGAGGGGCCTGGGAATCAGATTACTTGAAGACTTTGAAGCGATTTTCAAGCTCAAAAGAATCTGGAATTTCTTCACTGTCTCAGAGTCTCTGTGGGTGGCATGGCTGAAGAATCATCATTTCAGACGCCTTGGGTTTTGGTTAACTAAGGACTCAACTCATTTCTCTGCGACAATTCGCAGTATGCTGGAACTCCGACCCATTTTAAAATATTTTATGCATTGTGTTGTCGGTAATGGAGAGACTGTTACCTTCTGGTTTGATTCTTTGACCAGTATTGGCCCTTTGATTGATGTTGCAGGGCAAGGTGGTCCTAGAGCAATGCGTCTAAACAAGGGAGCCAAAGTGAGAGATGCTACGAGACAAGGCTCTTGGTTCTTGCCCCCGGTGCGATCTGATGCGCTCCATGCAGTTCAGGTGGAGATTACAAACTTTCGGCCACCACTTCCTTTAGATGAGAGAGATGTGTTCCAATGGTGTAGAGCATATGGATCGTTTGGATCTTCTTTCTCTTCCAAGGCTAAATGGGAATCTCTACGAGACCCATCACCCACTGTTTTCTGGCACAAGGTCATTTGGTTTAAGGAACCCATCCCACAAAACTCCTTTATGGCTTGGTTAGCCCTTCTGCGGAGACTTCCCACCAGAGACAGACTTCGGCGATGGGGCATGAATGTACCTGCTGCATGTGTGCTCTGTTCCAATGGGTTAGAGTCTCATCATCACCTCTTCTTTGAATGTGAATACTCTCACTCAATATGGAATAGTTTCGCCTCTCAAATATGGGAACAGCCGCCTCTTGATTTGCATTCAGTGGCAGCATGGATTGTGCCGCAACGGAGCCCTTCCAATGCTAACGCTAATGCTTTAATCAAGCTCATTTTCCAATCATCGATCTACCTTCTATGGAAGGAGAGGAATGCACGTATCTTCACCAACATCTCATCTCCATCTCATACCATTCATCTAGCACTCGACAGACTGATCTGCGATCGCCTACTCTCACTCCCCCTCAAGGCCTCCACCCGCAGTTTCAGACTTGGAATTCTACTTCTCCATCTACCGGCCACCTTGAAGAGCTTTCCCCTAAGTTTCTCTCTTGTTCCTCTTTTGTTCTCTCTTATGTTCTTGAGTTGGGTTGTCTTTTCTTTCTTAATAAGTTGTCACAACATTTAAAATCAGTAAATGGTATAAATCTTAACATTTTACCCAAAAAAAAACCTAGTAAATATTTCGAATTTAAAAGTATATACCAGTTTATTTCTGTCAAGTTCGCTTATTGTTATTGTTATAAACTTTATTTTGAACATTATCGCAGCCGTTTCCGTAAGGATGCAATATCCTTTTTTTTAATTTGTGTTCTATAAGGCTGCATCTAAATTATTGTTTTTGTAACTTTTTACTGCATTTAGCATTACATTGAGTTTAGTTGGATTTTTTGTATCAACATTCGTTCGATTTCTGTCTTTTAGGGCTTTCATTTTTTCTACGGCTATCTTTTTCTCTCTAAAAATAATAGTGACACAAACTTATATGGTGTTATAAGTTAGTGACTATCTATTGTATGAACTATAATGTTTTCGGATAATACTTCTAATGACGTTGAAACTACTATTGTTCTTTCAGTCTTTTCGTGGAGGCAATTGAACAAGAAAGACAACGAGGAAGAAACAAAAAGTCACCAACAACAGATCCTTAATTCATTTTTTTCTAGGATATCTAGGATCTTTTTTTTTTGCTAACTACAAGAAAACATCGTAATTCTGACGGACATTCTGACGGAAAATGAGATCCTCGGAATATTCCGACGAATTTCCGAGGAAATTCCGAGAAAACCCAAAATTTGGGTTTCCTCGGAATTTCTTCGGAATATACCGATGAAATACCGAGGAAGGCATATTCCTCGGAAAACACCGACGAATATCCGAGGATATATTATAGCCGTTGGAGAGCCGTTGGAGAGCCGTTGGGGATTTTAAAAATTCCGAGGAAAGAGCCGTTGCCGTCGGTATTCCGTCGGAATTTCCTCGGTACTGTCGGCATCATTTCATCTATAAATACCTGCACCCCCCAACCTCTTCATTCACTCCATTTCTTCATCCTCTCACATACTATATTTACACACGAATTTGATTGAAAAAA
>NC_027752.1:31034799-31035080 GCF_000695525.1 Brassica oleracea var. oleracea
TTATTGTCAACATATGTACATGATTTTCATGGCAGAAAACGGTTCGAATATAGATACGCCACAGAGGAGAAACTTGAAGAGCAGAAGCAGAGAGAATTTTCTGGATGGATGCTTACTTACGTGAGTGATTTAAACAAATTAAAATATTATTTATCATATATTTATACTAATTCACATATATTGATATAACATATATATGTGCTATTAATAGGTGTTTGCTGGTATGACTAGAGTTGAAACATTTGACGATTGGATACGCGAGATGGTGTGTGGAGCAGAGT
>NC_027752.1:31035180-31036293 GCF_000695525.1 Brassica oleracea var. oleracea
AACCTCCACCAGACTTAAACAACACTATCTCTAGTGTTATACAGTCTTAGATTGGTGGGTAAATAAATCATAAGGACAATATTTAACAAAGAAAAACGGTATACCTGACTTTGATGTGAGTGTTGACCAACACAGTAAAGTGGCGATCAATACTGTTGAAGCTCTGTCGATAGACACAGTTAAGTGGCAATCGATCGATGCTAGTGATGCTTTGTCGATCGATGTTGCGCGGCCATCGTCGATCCTCGTGCAAAAACGTCTTCCTCAGATCTTTTTTTTGTTTTTTCATCTGCAATAAATAAAAACTTTAATCAGTAACAATCTAAACTAAACTTAAAGAAATTACCTAATAGTTGGTTGCCTCCCACTCAGCGCTTTGTTATAGTTATTTAGCTTGACTATTGGAGATCTGATTCAGTCCGGATGAGAATGAGAACATGCTCCAAAACAAGTCTCAATGTCTGCTCTTTGAAGCTTTATCATTCTTGTGTGAAAGCTTCCTCCATAGACTCTTCTCCTTTGTCTATCATCTCAGCAAGAAGGAGTGCTCGAAGCTTTGCAAATGGATGTGAGAAGCATCTGCTGCGCACTCTGGACTTCTTGACACAATCTGAGTAGTGAGGGGTCAATGATACCTGAGGATTACCCATGATCCTTTTTCTCTTCTTCCAATTCCTCCTCTTCTTTCCTCCAGACTTGTCTAATCGCGTGGTGGTTTCTCCATCCCTAAGATTTCCACACACATCAAACTCCTTATGCTCTGATACGCGTCCAGTGTCGATCGACGATGAAGTGGTAGTGTCGATCGATTTCAGCTTGTTGATGTCGTTCGATTTTGCATCTATGGTGTCGACCGATACTCGTTCTGCTGGGCCCTTATAGACTTCATCTTGAAATCGCAACCCTCTCTGAGAAGCTTCTATGTGCTGGTGATCTTCCAATATCCCACTGTAGGAATCTAGATGCACACTGTTATCTGGTGGAATAGGAGATTCAGCTTCAAATACAACGCATGGAACCACAATCTTCACATGATCATGTATCATCTTCACTCTTTTGTGAATCCCCGCAGCTTCTTCTGTCCAGATAGGTGGTCTCTGATGTTTAGGGACA
>NC_027752.1:31036816-31049882 GCF_000695525.1 Brassica oleracea var. oleracea
GGTCGTGATGTCGGTCGACGTTGAGGTCGTGATGTCGGTCGACGTTGCGGTCGTGATGTTGGTCGATGTTGAGGTCGTGATGTCGGTCATGTTGAGGTCGTGATGTCGGTCGACGTTGAGGTCGTGATGTCGGTCGATGTTGAGGTCGTGATGTCGGTCGACTTTGAGGTCGTGCCTTTAGTACCAGCTTCCTCTACTCTGCTCAGCTCTCCAGACACATGTAGTCCATCTCTTTTTGCCATAATGTCATCGAGCAGCTGTATTGGAATCATATACTCCTCATCTAACGATGCTAAGAACCTGTCCCATGTATCATTTTTCTCCTTTTCTCGAGTTTCTTCAGCATTATCAAGAAACTTGTAAAGGAAGGCTATTTCAATGTCATTCCAGCTGGTTAGAGATCCTGGTTTCAGTGGACTGAACCATCTGAATGCATCCCCAGAGATAAAATAGGGGAAGATTTTGCAGGGCATGTGGAAATCAGACACTTCATTCTGCTCACTTCTTGACACGAGATCCTCAAGCTCTTCGATGTGGTTTCTAGGATCTTGGTGAGGAAGACCCTGGAAGGGGTGTTGACCTACCCAATCATACCACTCTCGGCTCAGGTTAAAGTCATTCATCTCTGCAACAACAATCACATCAGGGATTACAGCACCCTGAGCATTAATCAACTGTCATGCGCTGTTGCGAGTGCGACCTTCTTTGTCTCTTAACATCTCATTCTCATCGATATTAAGTATAAGCACTTCGACCTTCTCTGCCTTCAAACAAGTGGTGTCAGATGGCGGATGAACAGTGTCGGTCGAGGCGGATGATCAGTGTCTGTCGATGGTTGATGAACAGTGTCGATCGACGTCGGATTAAAAGTGTCGATCGATGTTAGGTGAACAGTGTCGATCGACGTCGGGTGAACAGTATCGATCGACGTGGGGTGAACATTGTCGATCGACGTCGGGTGAGCAGTGTCGATCGACGTCAGGTGAGCAGTGTCGATCGACATTTGGATTTCTACGCTGTCAATCGCTGTTTGGAGGGTGTCGGCTGCCCTCTTAGACTTATGGATCACGCGTTCCAAATCCAGTGGCTCTACTAGTAAGAGCCCTATCCCCTTGTTGCTTCTGGTACTCATATGGATGTAACTGAAACAAAAGAAAAATTTTATCAGTTTTTATGAACAGTAGTAAAACCTAGACTAAATCTAACTAGCCAAGATCTAATGGGTATCAAAGCTCCCCGGCAACGGCGCCAAATTTGATATCACTCAAATTACCCTAAGGAGTGATTTATACTCTCTAAAATAAGAGGTCGAGTTGTAGTACTTAGGGATCGAATTAACAGGAAGCTAGGGAACCAATTAAATCTAATCAGTTTGATTAAGCTAGGCTAATAGTTTATAAAGTAGTAAATGCAAAGTAGTAATAAAGCAGTAAACAAGTTGAACAAGACGATTGTTCAGCTTGGCAAGGAGTTTGTTTGATGGAAGGATGGTTGCATGATCTAGGGTTTCTATTCAGTAAATCAGGATTATAATGATATAAATGCATAAGATGTTTATTGGATGCACAAGAACTCAAACAATAACAATAATCTACCACCTCTCGCTTGTCTAGATTATCTATCACTAGATCAAAGATCTCAGCTCTCGCGTGTTGATCTGTAGAAAGTGTCAATCGATATACCTTTCAGACCGTCGATCGATACAACTACCAAGTTGTCGATCGACAATCCTTCCAGCGAGCTTTACCGAGCAGGTTTGAACTATGTTCGGTAGGTTCCTAGATCTACTCTCATATGTTTCAAGCAATCCTAGCTCAATAGAATTCAGTTCAGAGAAAAGACCAAGCGATGACATTGTGCCTAATGATTCTAAGATCAGGGTTCTAGTTCGTGACTCTAGAACACAAGCAATAAGTGCAATTCAATTGATGGACATCCTAACAACTTAGCAATTTATATTTGGGGCTGATCCCTCATCCTATCTGAACCCTAAACCTAACAGGTGGATCTATTCAGACATGAAGTTTGTCACAGAAATCATAGATGAATAGATAAAGAAATTGCAATAGATATTATAAAACCAATGGAGTTCCAAGAGGACTCTCAAGGAGTTCTTCCCTTCCCTCCTAATTTAGAACTATGAATAAAATAAAGCTTAGCCGTCAACAATGGCTTAGAAAACACATAAATAGGATTTCTGGTCGTCCAAGGGTAATCTGGTAATTTGTGGTTGCTTCTGGGCTTCAGTCGGTCATAAATTACGCTCAGCCCATATTCTGACATCACTGTCGATCGACACCAATGCTGTGTTATCGATCGACAGTCCTTCATCTCCTCGACAGCTTCCTCTTGCGAGGCAGACTTACCACTCTTCAGTAAAACGTACATAACTTCTGCTACCGGATACTGATTGACCTCAAACCGGTGGCATTGGAAATCTACCTTAACGCTATATCGTGTGTCCAAATATGGGCTCAATCTAACGGTGGAAAAGTCTCCATCCATAGCTAGACATCTGATGCGTCTGTGCAGTTCTGCACCTCAAAAGGCTCAAAAATCACCATATTCCTCCAGAACGTACATGAACCTGTAAATACTCTAAATAGACTCTATATAGTAGTAAATATATATTAAAACACTTATAGACTATGGCTAAAAGTGGGTAAAATCCATGGTCTATCATAATGATCCCAGGATCTAAAGAAGAACCTCTGGGTTCCAGATATGATCTCAGGATCCAAAGGAGAAGCTCCGGGTTCCCCTACGGCCTCCGGGTCCCAAACATGATCCCATGATTTAAAGAAGAACCTCCGGGTTCCAGATATGGTCTCAGGATCTAAAGGAGAACCTCCGGGTTCCTCTACGACCTCCGGATCCCAAATGTGATCTCAGGGTCCAGGAAAACCTACGGGTTCTTAGATGACTTCCGAGCCTTTACGCAACCCCCTAGGTAACAAATGCAATCTCCAGACTCCTAGAGTCCATATTCTAGAATGCTTGAAACCTCCGGGTCTAGAGCCTGTCTTACAGGTCCTAGCTGTCACCTCCGGGTTCCCTGACAACCTTCTGGTCCTTGCGTAACCTCCTAGTACGGGTCAACCCCAATATCTGAAAACAACCTATGGTTAACCTACTCAAACCGACTAAGGCCGACCTCAAGAAAACTATATAAGGGGAGCCTAAACCCTAGAGCAAGGGTTCGACACTTGGAGACTTACAGATTAGAGCTAGGCGGCTAGAACTAGGGTTTATACACAAATCTATTGTAGTTCCAGCCCTTTTATCTAATAAAACGTCTCCTTCTACCTTTTTACTTGTAAACTCATACGAAATCAAAGCCACATCCATCGTTATGTGGTACTCACAAAGATCTTACACAAAAATCCCCTAACACTAAGTGTGCATGATCTGAAAAGAGCAGTGTTTGTTCCTTGTTGCTTCGGTTACTGCTAGGCACGCACTTGAAAATACAAGAATAAATTTTAATCAGTTATTGCAAGTAACAAAAACCTAGAGTAAACCGAACTAAATTTGATCTAATGGCGATCGAAGCTCCCTGGCAGCAGGGCAAAATTTGATATCATTCAAATTATCCTATAAGTGATTTGTATTTGCTCAAATAAGAGGTCGAGTTACAGTACTTAGGGATCGAATTAACGGGGAGCTAAGGCACACAGTAGACCTACTAGTTATGTTGTTAAGCTAGGAAACCATATTTAAATGTAAATTGTTGGGGAAAAATACTCAGGTATTACTTTCCTCCAGACCCCGGGCAGGACCCAGACCTCCGGGTCCCCGTTTTAGGAACGCTCAGGATCCCCAGTATCGGGTACCTCGGTATCGGTTCCAGGAACCGCCTCCAGCTCCAAGAAAAGGAAAATTGCCGATAAGAAAAACCTTTCATATTTCCGACTATGGAAGACTTCCATCTACTCCAACCGACCTATAGACGACTATATAAGGGGAACCCAAACCCTAGAACAAGGGATCGACACTTTTAGGCTTAGAGATTATATTTAGACTGCTAGGGTTAGGGTTCATACCAAAAATACTTGTAATCCTTGCTTGTCTACACAATAAAGATCTCTTCAAGTCTCTTTTTCTCTAATCTCTCATAAACCCTTACGAAATACCTATAAATCTATACGAAACCTAGCTTATCCATCGTTCCGTAGTACTCTAAAAGATCCTACACAAAAATTCCCTAACAGTTTGGCGCTAGAAGGAGGGGAGTAATCTAAACTACGTGAAGATGGCGTGGATGAGCAAGACAACCCGTCAGAATCAACTCCAAGAGAAGCCGAGCTACAAAGGCAACTCGACGGATTGCAAAGCCAGGTAACCGACTTGCACAAGGCTCGGGAAGCTACCGAGAACCCTGAGCTTTCCTCCGCAATCCAGAGCTTAAAGGAAAAACTAGACAAACACTCGAAGCAGCTGGAGAAAAGTGCTGAGAAGCTTACTCAGCTCGAATCTGAAAACCTTGTTCTCCGAGACAAGAATCAAGCCCTCAACACGGCAAGCAACAAGAAGCGCCGCTCGACAGCCTTCAGATGAAGCCGGGGCACCAGGAGAAAAAGCTGGAGATACGCGAGTCCATGAAACACTATCCAGCGACTCCGAGCCAGACTTCGAGAAGGAAACATCTGAAGGAGCCGCGGCATTGCAGTCCTCATTGACCACCTACCTGGAGAAGTTGTTCTCCAAGAAGCTCGACGCCATGCAATCTATTGTAGAAAGGCTCCCTAGGGTGGCACCTCCGATTTGGAAAAGTAATCCCGGTTCTTACGCCGATACTCCTTTCACAGACAAAATTGCTCTGATCGAGATGCCGAGAAAGTTCTCCTTCCCCAACATAAAGATGTATGACGGCACCGGCGACCCAGACGACCACATCGCTCAGTACAAACAAAGGATGCTAGCTGTAGCACTCCCAAGAGAGTTCCGCGAGGCTACCATGTGCAAGGGAGATACCATGTGCAAGGGATTCTGCTCAACCCTGATCGGACCCACATTGCAATTGTACATCAACCTACCCATCGGATCCATATCTTCATTCGCGGCCCTCAGCGATAAGTTCGTAGAGCAGTTTGCAAGTAGCCGGAGCCTGGAGAAAACCTCGGACAGCCTTTACGAAATTCTCCAGAACCGGATCGAACCCCTACCTGATTATATAGCTCGCTTCAATCAGGAAAAGGTATTGATCCCCGAATGCAACATCACTACGGCAATCTCAGCCTTCAAGAGAGGCTTGTGTTCCCAGACGGGGATCTCTATAAGGAACTCACCAAGTACCAGTGCAAGACCATGGAAGACGTATTGTCTCGAGCATGGGCCCAAGTGAAATGGGAAGAGGATGTCGCAAGTCGCGCCAAGGCTCAACAGAAACAAGATCAGAAAGCAGCCAGGCAAGACCAAAACGATAGAGACGACAGGTCCTCCCAGAAACCCACGAAAGACCAAGGAGGCAGGAACCAGGGTAGGTACATGTGCCGTCCACTCGAGAGAGCGGAAGGGATGTCGGTATCTACCTGGCCAGATATCTCACACTTGTCTGTATCCCAACCAGAGTTAATCAACTCCCTAAGGCAGATAGGTCAACAGGTTAAATGGCCCACGAAGATGAGGGCACCCGATTTCTTTTGGAACCCTGACCTCTGGTGTGAGTTCCACCGTGACCATGTTCATAAGACGGAGGACTGCATTGCATTAAAGATCGAAGTCAACGAGCTCCTCCAAAAGGGATATCTCCGGGAATTCCACTCAGAAAAGGCGAAGAACCTCCTAAGCAAGGAGACACCAAGGAACCTGCTGAAACCAAGCCCGCATCACCACCTCGCCAAGACCGAGTAATCCATGTCATATCCGGAGGTTCGGAGATAAGCGGCATAAGGCACACAGCCGCAAAGAAGAGCACTCGAAACGCCAAACTCGGCCTGGAGACGTCCAAATCAAAAAGGCTACTCTTGGGATCAGACAAAATAAGCTTCACGGCAAAGGAACCAGAGAAGGTTAGGAGGATCCTAGTAGATGACGCCCTGTAGTATCGCTTACCGTAGCAAACTGCTTGCTTAGGAGGATCCTAGTAGATAACGGAAGCTCCAGCAACATCATCTTCCAGACCCCCTATCAGGACATGGGGTTGGATGAAAGTGCCTTAACTAAAAAGACAACCCCACTCGTGGGATTCAGCAGAGAGGTGAAGAAAACCGCCGGTGAAGTGGTATTTCCAGTGTATGCTGAAGGAATCAACATGTCAACTAAGTTCCTCCTCGTCGACTGCCAATCATCCTACAACATGATCTTGGGAAGACCATGCATCCATGATTGGGAGCTTTCCCCTCAACATTCCATCAAATGGTTAAGTTCCCTACTCCCTGGGGCATCAAGGCCGTCAAGGGTGATCAAGAAAATTTGCGATCCTGCTATCAGACCACCTTAAAGGGGAAGACAAAGGTCTTATAGCAATTACAGCGTGGATCCCGAGCTCCACACATATTGGGACCAGAGACTAACAACAGGAAAGGTACGCGACGAGTTAGAAACGAGAGAAGGAGGCCGAGGAATTCTCCCCGGCTTAACATCGACCGCTTCGCATGGTCTCTTTTGGATTCAAATCGAGCTAGTTCGGAGGTAGTCAAAATCCAGAGTCCTTACGATTCAAGGCCCAGATACGAAGCATCATATCTGGAGAACCGGATCCCCGTGATGATAACCCCAAGGAAGAGTTCAGGGTCGAGGATCCGCGCTAAACTCATAAGCTTCAGTAGGTTCGGCCCAGAGAAGCATCGTTCCCCAGCTCAGAGAGGGCGACGGTCCGCGGGTGTCATCTCCACATGTTGTCAGATACCTCGGCACCCCGAAAACTCCGGCTACATAAGGAGTACCAAGAAGCAGGATGAGATACCTCATTTTCCCCGTAAAGGACCACTCGGAAGACCGATCTTCTGCGTACACTTTGGAAGGGATCAGACCTCAGTCGAAGTCCTCAATCAACCAGGTGGATATGATCGCAGACCCAGTCCAAGGAATCCTAAATCCCCGACGACACCTTGGCCTTTCCAAAGGAGGGGCACACACCTCGAAGCAGGATCATCCATGACGCCAGGGCAGAAGATCTCTAAAGCCCCCAAGGTCCCGAAGAAAATAGCTATCAGTATAGGGTCCCTGGGGCAAGCTCAACCTACGAGCAATGCAAGGACCCATAGCTCAGAAGAGAACCCGATAAGCCCTGGGAGAAAACTAGTAGAGAAACCACTTGGATTATTCGATCCCCGACGGACTATCCCCCAGGCGATGAAAGGAAGAACCCTCTCTACATTGAGCACAACCCCCAGGCTAATCATCCGAGGAAACACCGACCTGTCGGCCCGGGACCAACCCAACCGATGGCACACGACCAGGAGCCATGATGAGCAAGCTGAGACGGGGATCTCCTAACAAGGGGACGAGATTCTATGACAGGACAGAGTCCACGAGTTATCAAAAAGCAAAGGTAAAACGTAGTCTACCTATTTGGAACACCTTGCAACCTACTATTCTATATTAGGATCCCCAGATCTCGATTTATATTACTCTATTATCTATTGTTTAAACATTTTGGTTTCCTACTTATATGTATGCTAAGAGTCTCCGGACAAAGCTTATATAATGAAATAGTTCCGACTATAAAAGTAGTAGGAAAGCCACAATACTTAAAGGGGCATATAGGGCTGGATCAGGTTCCACGAAACCTGATAAATCCCAGCACAACCTCACTGATAAGTGGTATTTCCACGTGAAAACAAATGGGTATGAGACATAAAGCAGGAATGGGGCTGCGCAAACCTGAGTATGCTGTCGATACTACCTAAAACCCCTGTATAGCCTAAGGCATATTGGGGTCCCCAAAAATCATACGCGCACGTACCTGTATTAAAACGCTCTAGGCTATACGATACAGGGGACGCTATATAAAAGTGCCAAAGTACTGTGACATACATGGAGCACTCGACTGCTTGACCAGACGTGGAGAGTGGTAAAGTCTGGCACTTGGATTTTCATCCACACCAGCAAAACTTTAATAAGTCTGATAGTGGCTTCTGCAGAAGCAGCATGCAGCACGAGAACTCGATAGTGACCAGCTTCCGAGCGGTAGAATACGAAATCCCAACAGGTACCGGTAGTTGTCTCTCCTAGGGAGGCGGAATACAGTCCCTGCAAAACCATAATTCTGGGTTAACACGAAACTCGGGTCCATAGGTCCTATAACAAAACTTTCACGAGAAATCCCAAGAACTCTCAAAATCTTGAAAGACCTCAGGGTCCAAATACCTATAAACTACGGACCCAGGGTCCATAATCATGCTAGGATTCCAGGGGTCGGTCCCAGGAACCCATAAACTTCAGGGTCCGAGGCCGACCGGATCCCCGAATTCTCCAAAAAGCCACACGGTCCCCAGGAATCAGGAGTGATTCCCACCAAGAAATAATTCAACACGCAAAGTAGGGGCTAAAGAATCAATTCAACAAAAACGCACGAAAGGAGTCAAAAGCAACAATCTCTTAAAAAGGGACCGCAAAGGATCAACGTTCGAAACAGTAGAAGACATTACTTAAAAAGAAAAAAGGCGTCTCTAAACGTTCAAAAAGACAGATCTTCCGAGTATCGCGATCCCGCTGCAGATCCCGAGGTAGCTGCTTGAACCGGTCCTCTAGTCATCAGCTGGTCAACTCCTTCAGCCCAGAATAGGTAAATTCGATATTCTTCTTCTGGATTCCAGTGATCCACCTTCTTCTCCAGCCACTCCTTCATAAGCTCCCATTTAGCCGTAGCTCTCGCCCGGAGGACTGATTGGTCCCTATGGAATGCCATACCCTACACTTGGTTACGAAGGAAAAAACAATTCGGTGAGCAATCTCTGGTGAACAGCCATAGGAGAGATACGAGCGGGTGGAACTTCAGAACCAGCCGGAGGAGCGAAAGAAGGACCAGAGACCGACGAAGCAGCTCTAACCAATCTTGGGGGAGGAGTATAAAAGGGTTGTCTCTTTCGGGTCTTTGCCTTTTGATACTCATCATAGATAATCGAAACCGGAAGCCTCGCAACGTTCCCTGAAGAAAGACAGCACGAAAAATTAGAAGAAAGAGTTGCAGCAAGAAGAAACCAAATAACGAAATCTCACCCCACACACGACTATGGCGTAGAGCCTCCTTGCTCATCAGGAACTCCCAACACAAACTTCACCATTACCTCCCCGATGAAAGACACTGGACGAGCTGCATCTGTCATCATAGTAAAACATCAGTTCCGGACAAGTGGCAAAAACAAAGACGAAGAAGGTAACTTACCCACGGTACGCCAAAACGAAGGATATGGAGACGGTCCTGGAATCTTCACAAATAAATACCGTTTGTCCCAATCGTCTCCAAAGGAATAGTTACCCTTGATTCCCCTTGAAGGCTCCTCTACCAAAGGAGTACCATCGCGAGACCGAAGGTGATAGAATCCCGGCTTGCTCACCAATGGAGAGAAATAGTAGGAGTACAAGATCTCATGTTTGTACTCCAACGACAAAGCCAAGAAATTCCCCAAGAACTTGAATAGCCATTAGAGTTCTCCAGGTCAGGGGAGTAAGCTGAGAAGGACAGAAGCCAAAGAATGAAGACACCTCGGCAACGATAGAGGGGACGCCAACTCGGAAACCTGCCTCCAGATACGCTTCATAGATGGCTATCTCATCAGATCTGGAGCTCGTTCAAACTCGAAAGGAAATCTCATCACCACCGAGGGAGGAATCGCAAACTTCTTCTGGATATTGATAAGACTCTCCTCCTGGATCTCGGAACGCGGGCCATCATCGAGGAAGTAGGAGCAACGCTGCCTCAGGGGTGCCATCAAAACTGCCTCATTATCAGCTTCCGAAATCTCTCCCCTGACGGAGGTAGGAGATGAGAAAGGGTCGGCTGAGAGACGACGCGGTCTTGTACGTCCACCCACGAACGAAGACGTTAATGCTGAGGTATCGGGATTCATCTCAGAAGATCAGAAGCTCAAGACGGGTTGGAGCTACTCGAATGCGTTGCAAATCTTTATATACACCAAGTTTCTCTTCCCCTAGAGCTGAAAAAAGGAAATATTCATATTGTCCGACATTCTGGAGGATCCTCAAAACTGGCCAGGCCTGGAAGAAAAGGAAAGGACGATCTTCGCGAAAAACGGAATACGCCGCGAGAAAGGAAATTTTGTGAAAAGGAATAAAGGCCGGAGATTTCCTCTTCAAGATATCGGATCTCCAGAATCTCCAGAAGAGATCATCGAAACTCCAGACTCTGTCCTCCATGGCAGATTCAAAGAACCTGAAGAAACACTACCAAGGCTGGGTCCTCTACAGAGAAACCATCTCTCACTTGGGTCCGAAGAAGAAATTCCAGCCTAAGAAGAACCCAAATGATGAGCTCCTGGAGCGATGCCCTGCACGAGGGATACCTGCCGAGAATAAGCAACCCCGGTTGACTTGAATGCACAGGTTATTCCCCGAAATCGATGACAAAATCGAGAAATAAAGGGCAAACTGTTGGGAAAAAATACTCAGGTACTACTTTCCTCCAGACCCCGGGCAGGACCCAGACCTCCGGGTCCCCGTTTTAGGAACGCTCAGGATCCCCGGTATCGGGTACCCCGGTATCGGTTCCAGGAACCGCCTCCAGCTCCAAGAAAAGGCAAATTGCTGATAAGGAGAACCTTCCATATTTCCGAATATGGAAGACTTCCATCTACTCCAACCGCACTATAGACGACTATATAAGGGGAATCCAAACCCTATAACAAGGGATCGACACTTTTAGGCTTAGAGATTATATTTAGACGACTAGGGTTAAGGTTCATACCAAATATACTTGTGATAGACCATTGATTTTACCCACTTTTAGCCATGCTCTATAAGTGTTTTAGGGGGTGATTGGTAGTTGATGTGGGTGCTGTCCACAGCCCTATTTATTTCTACAGCACCAAATTCAGAGCAATCAAGCTTTAAATTTTTTTTTGAAACTACAGCTCTTGAAATAACATACAGCTGTAGAAGTGCTCTGCAGAGCCAAATATCCAAAGCAATTTTTTAGTGCTTTCCATAAAATTCTACGGCACTAAAATCTAAAGCCACAGCAAAAAGTCTACAGATTTTTTTCTACAGCAAAAATTTTAAAGCTACAGTCGTTACCAATCGGACCCTTAATATATATTTACTACTATATAAAGTCTATTTAGAATATTTACAGGTTTAGGTACGTTCTGGAGAAATATAGTGATTTTTGAGTCTGTAGAGGTGCAGAACTGCATAGACGTGTCAGATGTTTAGCAATGGATGGAGACCTTCCCACCGTTAGATTGCACCCATCTTTTGGCACAGGATAGAACTTTGAGTTAGATTTCCAATGCTACTGGTTTGAGGTCAACCAGCATCCTGTAGCAGACGTTATGCCCATTTTACTGAAGAGTGGCCAGTCTGCCTCGCGAGAGGAAGCTGTCGAGAATAGGAACGTATGTCGATCGATACAGAACTCATGATATCGATCGATATGGATGCCAGAATGCGGGCTGAGAATCTTTTATCACCGACTGAAGCCCATAAGCAACCACAAATTACCAGAATATCCTTGGACGACTAGAAACCCTATTTATGTGTATTCTAAGCCAGTGTTGACGGCTAAGCTTTATTTTATTCATAGTTCTAAGTTAGGAGAAAAGAGAGTAACTCCTTCAGAGTCCTCTTGGAACTCCGTTGTTTTGGTTTTATTTATATTTTATGTTATTCATCTATTCATCTCTGATTTATGTGACAAACATCATGCATGAGTAGATCCCCCTGCTAGGTTTAGGAATTTCTAGGGTTTTGAATGAATTTCTGAATTATATGATTGTTAGGATATCTAAAGATCTCTACATCATGATAGCTTGTAATACTAGGATCTAGAGTAGTTGGAAAACCACGAGAGTGTGACTAATTGCTTGAACCTAGAATCATAGGACAATTGAGAGGCACGAGAGTGCAATCAATTAACGGAACCGAATCCTGCTGGATAAGATACCTAGGCGCATACTAGAGTTGGTCTAGGAATCTAGTTGAACA
Source organism: Brassica oleracea var. oleracea (assembly GCF_000695525.1). Classification (NCBI taxonomy): domain Eukaryota; kingdom Viridiplantae; phylum Streptophyta; class Magnoliopsida; order Brassicales; family Brassicaceae; genus Brassica; species Brassica oleracea. The sequence goes on from NC_027752.1 coordinate 31,048,925, forward strand.
TAATCGATCAGATCGATAACGCTTGCCTAAGGCAGTGTCGATCGATGCTTATACCATAGCATCGATCGACACTCAATCCGTAGCATCGATCGACGCTCATACCATAGCGTCAATCAACACTCGATCTGTGTTAACATGCGAGAGCTGAAACACTGAACTTAGTCAATAGATTAGACTCACAGTGAGAGCTGGTTGTCTTTTGCATTAGATATGGAGTTCTAGAATCAATCTTTAGCATCTATAGTTTAGAGTTCTAATAACTTGAATGAAACCCTAAGTTCAGTGTGGGAACCAAAATTCGCACTGTCGATTTCCGTTTAAATAAGGAAACTAGGAAAACCCTAATTTCCCAGAGGTCCCGGATCTCTGCGAGAGCCAACGACAAGCGACCAAATATATGCGGAAATCATGAAAAGATAACAAACAAGTTTAGAGAAAACAGTAGATCTTATTTTGTGTCCGCGTAAGAGCGTTGCGATCATTACAAGAGATCATAAAAGCTTTGGCCGCAAAGACTGTCAGCGAGTTACTTAGTTCTAGCGGCCTAAAAGCTCAAACCTAGTTGAGTCGCAGCTCGATAACAAAAAAACGAAAAAGATACATAAAAGGTTTTTGATTGATTTCGGACTGAACCTTGTTAAAGGCTGCCTACCCCTTTCGAGGATCAAGCCGAACGTAGTTCAAATGATAGAGCTTGACAACAGACCGAACTGCCTGGGAGAGTTCGTCTAGTAATTGAGTGCCAGTCATAGAAACCTAACTTGTCGAGAATAAAGCCTAAAGCTTCTATGTGCAGAGAATTCCGAGTCTAAAAAGTCCTCTCCCATGCTCCTCGCCTAGGACTTCTTATATACTAGCTCCAAGGCCGGTTTACGCTTTTACTCTTCTGACCTTAAGCCGTCATAGCATAAAATGGAGATATTCCATTTTTCCCGATCTTCACAATTATCTTCAAAAC